>NW_027411644.1:257928470-257948470 GCF_047663935.1 Musca autumnalis
TATAAAATATAAAATATAAAATATAAAATATAAAATATAAAATATAAAATATAAAATATAAAATATAAAATATAAAATATAAAATATAAAATATAAAATATAAAATATAAAATATAAAATATAAAATATAAAATATAAAATATAAAATATAAAATATAAAATATAAAATATAAAATATAAAATATAAAATATAAAATATAAAATATAAAATATAAAATATAAAATATAAAATATAAAATATAAAATATAAAATATAAAATATAAAATATAAAATATAAAATATAAAATATAAAATATAAAATATAAAATATAAAATATAAAATATAAAATATAAAATATAAAATATAAAATATAAAATATAAAATATAAAATATAAAATATAAAATATAAAATATAAAATATAAAATATAAAATATAAAATATAAAATATAAAATATAAAATATAAAATATAAAATATAAAATATAAAATATAAAATATAAAATATAAAATATAAAATATAAAATATAAAATATAAAATATAAAATATAAAATATAAAATATAAAATATAAAATATAAAATATAAAATATAAAATATAAAATATAAAATATAAAATATAAAATATAAAAATAAAATATAAAATATAAAATATAAAATATAAAATATAAAATATAAAATATAAAATATAAAATATAAAATATAAAATATAAAATATAAAATATAAAATATAAAATATAAAATATAAAATATAAAATATAAAATATAAAATATAAAATATAAAATATAAAATATAAAATATAAAATATAAAATATAAAATATAAAATATAAAATATAAAATATAAAATATAAAATATAAAATATAAAATATAAAATATAAAATATAAAATATAAAATATAAAATATAAAATATAAAATATAAAATATAAAATATAAAATATAAAATATAAAATATAAAATATAAAATATAAAATATAAAATATAAAATATAAAATATAAAATATAAAATATAAAATATAAAATATAAAAAAAATAAAATAAAATATAAAAAAAATAAAATATAAAATATAAAATATAAAATATAAAATATAAAATATAAAATATAAAATATAAAATATAAAATATAAAATATAAAATATAAAATATAAAATATAAAATATAAAATATAAAATATAAAATATAAAATATAAAATATAAAATATAAAATATAAAATATAAAATATAAAATATAAAATATAAAATATAAAATATAAAATATAAAATATAAAATATAAAATATAAAATATAAATATAAAATATAAAATATAAAATATAAAATATAAAATATAAAATATAAAATATAAAATATAAAATATAAAATATAAAATATAAAATATAAAATATAAAATATAAAATATAAAATATAAAATATAAAATATAAAATATAAAATATAAAATATAAAATATAAAATATAAAATATAAAATATAAAATATAAAATATAAAATATAAAATATAAAATATAAAATATAAAATATAAAATATAAAATATAAAATATAAAATATAAAATATAAAATATAAAATATAAAATATAAAATATAAAATATAAAATATAAAATATAAAATATAAAATATAAAATATAAAATATAAAATATAAAATATAAAATATAAAATATAAAATATAAAATATAAAATATAAAATATAAAATATAAAATATAAAATATAAAATATAAAATATAAAATATAAAATATAAAATATAAAATATAAAATATAAAATATAAAATATAAAATATAAAATATAAAAATATAAAATATAAAATATAAAATATAAAATATAAAATATAAAATATAAAATATAAAATATAAAATATAAAATATAAAATATAAAATATAAAATATAAAATATAAAATATAAAATATAAAATATAAAATATAAAATATAAAATATAAAATATAAAATATAAAATATAAAATATAAAATATAAAATATAAAATATAAAATATAAAATATAAAATATAAAATATAAAATATAAAATATAAAATATAAAATATAAAATATAAAATATAAAATATAAAATATAAAATATAAAATATAAAATATAAAATATAAAATATAAAATATAAAATATAAAATATAAAATATAAAATATAAAATATAAAATATAAAATATAAAATATAAAATATAAAATATAAAATATAAAATATAAAATATAAAATATAAAATATAAAATATAAAATATAAAATATAAAATATAAAATATAAAATATAAAATATAAAATATAAAATATAAAATATAAAATATAAAATATAAAATATAAAATATAAAATATAAAATATAAAATATAAAATATAAAATATAAAATATAAAATATAAAATATAAAATATAAAATATAAAATATAAAATATAAAATATAAAATATAAAATATAAAATATAAAATATAAAATATAAAATATAAAATATAAATATAAAATATAAAATATAAAATATAAAATATAAAATATAAAATATAAAATATAAAATATAAAATATAAAATATAAAATATAAAATATAAAATATAAAATATAAAATATAAAATATAAAATATAAAATATAAAATATAAAATATAAAATATAAAATATAAAATATAAAATATAAAATATAAAATATAAAATATAAAATATAAAATATAAAATATAAAATATAAAATATAAAATATAAAATATAAAATATAAAATATAAAATATAAAATATAAAATATAAAATATAAAATATAAAATATAAAATATAAAATATAAAATATAAAATATAAAATATAAAATATAAAATATAAAATATAAAATATAAAATATAAAATATAAAATATAAAATATAAAATATAAAATATAAAATATAAAATATAAAATATAAAATATAAAATATAAAATATAAAATATAAAATATAAAATATAAAATATAAAATATAAAATATAAAATATAAAATATAAAATAAAAATAAAATATAAAATATAAAATATAAAATATAAAATATAAAATATAAAATATAAAATATAAAATATAAAATATAAAATATAAAATATAAAATATAAAATATAAAATATAAAATATAAAATATAAAATATAAAATATAAAATATAAAATATAAAATATAAAATATAAAATATAAAATATAAAATATAAAATATAAAATATAAAATATAAAATATAAAATATAAAATATAAAATATAAAATATAAAATATAAAATATAAAATATAAAATATAAAATATAAAATATAAAATATAAAATATAAAATATAAAATATAAAATATAAAATATAAAATATAAAATATAAAATATAAAATATAAAATATAAAATATAAAATATAAAATATAAAATATAAAATATAAAATATAAAATATAAAATATAAAATATAAAATATAAAATATAAAATATAAAATATAAAATATAAAATATAAAATATAAAATATAAAATATAAAATATAAAATATAAATATAAAATATAAAATATAAAATATAAAATATAAAATATAAAATATAAAATATAAAATATAAAATATAAAATATAAAATATAAAATATAAAATATAAAATATAAAATATAAAATATAAAATATAAAATATAAAATATAAAATATAAAATATAAATATAAAATATAAAATATAAAATATAAAATATAAAATATAAAATATAAAATATAAAATATAAAATATAAAATATAAAATATAAAATATAAAATATAAAATATAAAATATAAAATATAAAATATAAAATATAAAATATAAAATATAAAATATAAAATATAAAATATAAAATATAAAATATAAAATATAAAATATAAAATATAAAATATAAAATATAAAATATAAAATATAAAATATAAAATATAAAATATAAAATATAAAATATAAAATATAAAATATAAAATATAAAATATAAAATATAAAATATAAAATATAAAATATAAAATATAAAATATAAAATATAAAATATAAAATATAAAATATAAAATATAAAATATAAAATATAAAATATAAAATATAAAATATAAAATATAAAATATAAAATATAAAATATAAAATATAAAATATAAAATATAAAATATAAAATATAAAATATAAAATATAAAATATAAAATATAAAATATAAAATATAAAATATAAAATATAAAATATAAAATATAAAATATAAAAAAATAAAATAAAATATAAAAAAAATAAAATATAAAATATAAAATATAAAATATAAAATATAAAATATAAAATATAAAATATAAAATATAAAATATAAAATATAAAATATAAAATATAAAATATAAAATATAAAATATAAAATATAAAATATAAAATATAAAATATAAAATATAAAATATAAAATATAAAATATAAAATATAAAATATAAAATATAAAATATAAAATATAAAATATAAAATATAAAATATAAAATATAAAATATAAAATATAAAATATAAAATATAAAATATAAAATATAAAATATAAAATATAAAATATAAAATATAAAATATAAAATATAAAATATAAAATATAAAATATAAAATATAAAATTATAAAATATAAAATATAAAATATAAAATATAAAATATAAAATATAAAATATAAAATATAAAATATAAAATATAAAATATAAAATATAAAATATAAAATATAAAATATAAAATATAAAATATAAAATATAAAATATAAAATATAAAATATAAAATATAAAATATAAAATATAAAATATAAAATATAAAATATAAAATATAAAATATAAAATATAAAATATAAAATATAAAATATAAAATATAAAATATAAAATATAAAATATAAAATATAAAATATAAAATATAAAATATAAAATATAAAATATAAAATATAAAATATAAAATATAAAATATAAAATATAAAATATAAAATATAAAATATAAAATATAAAATATAAAATATAAAATATAAAATATAAAATATAAAATATAAAATATAAAATATAAAATATAAAATATAAAATATAAAATATAAAATATAAAATATAAAATATAAAATATAAAATATAAAATATAAAATATAAAATATAAAATATAAAATATAAAATATAAAATATAAAATATAAAATATAAAATATAAAATATAAAATATAAAATATAAAATATAAAATATAAAATATAAAATATAAAATATAAAATATAAAATATAAAATATAAAATATAAAATATAAAATATAAAATATAAAATATAAAATATAAAATATAAAATATAAAATATAAAATATAAAATATAAAATATAAAATATAAAATATAAAATATAAAATATAAAATATAAAATATAAAATATAAAATATAAAATATAAAATATAAAATATAAAATATAAAATATAAAATATAAAATATAAAATATAAAATATAAAATATAAAATATAAAATATAAAATATAAAATATAAAATATAAAATATAAAATATAAAATATAAAATATAAAATATAAAATATAAAATATAAAATATAAAATATAAAATATAAAATATAAAATATAAAATATAAAATATAAAATATAAAATATAAAATATAAAATATAAAATATAAAATATAAAATATAAAATATAAAATATAAAATATAAAATATAAAATATAAAATATAAAATATAAAATATAAAATATAAAATATAAAATATAAAATATAAAATATAAAATATAAAATATAAAATATAAAATATAAAATATAAAATATAAAATATAAAATATAAAATATAAAATATAAAATATAAAATATAAAATATAAAATATAAAATATAAAATATAAAATATAAAATATAAAATATAAAATATAAAATATAAAATATAAAATATAAAATATAAAATATAAAATATAAAATATAAAATATAAAATATAAAATATAAAATATAAAATATAAAATATAAAATATAAAATATAAAATATAAAATATAAAATATAAAATATAAAATATAAAATATAAAATATAAAATATAAAATATAAAATATAAAATATAAAATATAAAATATAAAATATAAAATATAAAATATAAAATATAAAATATAAAATATAAAATATAAAATATAAAATATAAAATATAAAATATAAAATATAAAATATAAAATATAAAATATAAAATATAAAATATAAAATATAAAATATAAAATATAAAATATAAAATATAAAATATAAAATATAAAATATAAAAAAATAAAATATAAAATAAACAGCTGTTAAAAATAATTGAAAATAATTGCTACGGTATTAAAAACATATCTTAGAACCTACTTGCTATGAGCAGACCATTAATTACAATTAATTTCTTTTTGAATTTTAGTCTAAAGTTTCCACCTAACTAGGCCAGACTTGCTAGACATTCTCCTAATTCATAGACCAAAACTACATAATTCCCTTACTTGCCAAAGACCTCTAATTAAATTTCCATTTCAGTCAAGGGGCAAAGAAATTCCCCACCGCAATTTCGAAAAGAACAGTTAAAAGTGAAAATTAACAAATTTTTCTTTAGCCCAACAAATCTATAATTATCTTCAAGAGTTATTTTCTAAAACCTTCTCCTCTTTGTTTTCTTTGTTTCTTCTTAGAACCACAAAAAGTAGACATAGAATGAACATAAGACAAAGTACTTCAACTTTCTTATTCGAACAATAGAAAGAAAAAGAAAAAAACTTTAGCCAACCACTGATGGAAGATTGATAGCAAAGTTCATTACTTTCTATTCACTCTGTCACAGATGAATGAGTTGGAGGTTTGACTTTATTGCTGGCATGGTAATGAAACCGAAAAGCTCTTCCTAAATATAGAGACATAGAACATACGAAAACTTTTCAATTCCAATGAACCAACCAACAACCATCCTTTCGAGTCCCAAAGAAAACAAAGAACAAAAAGTTTATTTTTTAGAAAACTTGTTCGTGTGGAATACTTCTAGAAAAAGTTTTGTATAGAGCCTTTACATGGTCCTTTGAAAATGATTATTTATGATTTGCCTAATTTCAAATGTCTTTGTTGGGCATTTACAAAGACAGATCATCCGTAACATTTTAGTTCACAATTCGGTAGAAGTAATGTTCAACAATAATACATCACAATCGGGACAAATTTGTATTGGGACGTAACTTATTTCGTGGAGATTTATTTAATTTCTGCAGTATAGGATAACTTTTTTTAGTCCGCTATTTAAGTTATATCTGGATGTGCTTCTGTACTTTCTTCTTTAGCCAAATGACTGACGACTGATTTGAAGTAAACTTGACTTGAAGTGATAATGACTGAGGATATATCTAAGGAAACTTCTTGGTTACCTTTATTAACAAAAAGTTCCTTAAACTTGTATAGTTCAAATGTCTAACCAATTTCCAAAAACCAATAAAATAAACCTGTACATTTTTATGGACGACCTCTTTGATTTACATCGGTATGAGGTCAAAGATTTTTCACTTCACAAACGTCGTCGACTATACAGACATTATGCTATTGTGCTAATTAATCGTTTATAGACCGGCAGACAGTATAGCGGTTGTGGTAGCCACATAGCCAGGCCACTCAGCCACATGACCCAAAATAGGTGTGAGAAATGGAGCAACATATGAACGACGTGCATGGCAATTTGAAATATCGTTTAATCTTCAAGCTGTTGCCGGCGTGTTTTGCATCAACATGAAAAATTGAATGGAAATTGTTTCCATTTGCAAATGTATGAAGCACGAATAACGGCTGAAATGTTGAAACTGCTCTGCCCCAACAAAGGTGCAACAGAAATTAGCAGAGTTTATGTTGTTTGTCCGGATGACTTAGACAAGAATAAACGTTGGTACACTGAGAAAAACACATGCGAACTGAATTTACTTTTGATGAAAAAACACACATTTCTCATGAACAACCTCTCTTATCAATGAATGCAGATCAACCCAATTTTTAGCTTAATGAATGAGACCTTTTTTTTGTAACCAAATGCAACTTAAAAACTTGGATTTTTAAAGCATATTTTTTCCATCATTCCTAGACACTTGAATTATTATACGATTTTTGTTTAGTCCAAGAGACATTGTTTTAAGAATTTTCAAAAATAATTGTTTCAGTCCAGAAACTAGGATTTTTTAAGTCATCAGTCCTGTAAGCTCCATAAATGATTTTTATGGATTTTTAAAGGAATATTTCTTAAAAACGTTGATTTGTTACAGAATATTTTTTCAAAAAAGTGGATATTTTAAATACTTTTTGAAAATGTTTCCACGTTTGTTTTTTAATTTTTTTTTTTTAAATGGATTTATTATGTAATTAATATGTATTTTTTTTAAAATTTATGTTTTTAAAGAATATTTGTTTAAAAACGTGAACTTTTTAAAGGTTTTTTTTCAAATAACCTCGATTTAAAACAAAAAACGTAGACTTTTTGTAGGAATTTTTTACAAACGTTTCAAAGAATATTTTTTCAAAAAACGTAGATGTTTTAAAGAACATTTGCATTGAGTTTTTTTGAAAACGTGGATTTTGAGTTCTTTTTTGAAAGCGTGCATTTTTAAAGACATTTTTTAAGGAATATTTTTTGAAATACTTGTATTTTTAAAGAATATTTTTTCAAAAAGTGGATTTTTAAAGATTTTTTTTTGAAAACATCGATTTCGTAAAAAATATATTTTTCAAATAATTTTTTCAAAATTATTTTTTTCAAAACAATCGATTTTTATTAAATTATTTTCGTGGATTTTTTAAAGAATATTTTTTTCCAAAACTCAAATATTTTAAAGAATATATTTTTTTTCAAAATCGTGGATTTTTTAAAGAATATTTTTTTCAAGACGTAGATTTTTAATAAATATTTTTTTTAAAAACGTGGATTTTTAAAGAATTTTTTAAGGAATATTTTTTTTCTAAAACGTGGATTTTTAAAGAATATTTTTTTTCAAAAAACGTGGATGTTTAAAGAATATTTTTTTTTCAAAAACGTGGATTTTTAAAGAATATTTTTTTTTCAAAAACGTGGATTTTTAAAGAATATTTTTTTTTTTCAAAAACGTGGATTTTTAAGAATATTTTTTTTCAAAAACGTGGATTTTTAAAGAATATTTTTTTTCAAAAACGTGGATTTTTAAAGAATATTTTTTTCAAAAACGCGGATTTTAAAGAATATTTTTTTTCAAAAAACGTGGATTTTTAAAGAATTTTTTTGGAAAAAATACAAAATATTTTTTGAATCAAATAATTTTTTCAAAATAGAAATATCTTTTCAAAATTATTTTAAAAATTATTTTTTTAAAACAGTCGATTATAATTAAATAAATTTTTTCAAAATCGTGATTTTTTATTAATTTTTTTTTAAAATCGTGGATTTTTTAAAGAATATTTTTTCCCAAAACACAAATATTTTAAAGAATATTTTAAAACAGTCGATTATAATTAAATACATTTTTTCAAAATCGTGATTTTTTATTAATTTTTTTTTTTAAATCGTGGATTTTTTAAAGAATATTTTTTCCCAAAACACAAATATTATAAAGAATATTTTTAAAGAGTATGGATTTTTAAAGAGTACTTTTATCAAAAAATTTTAAAGAATATTTTTTATAAAACGTGGATTTTTATATTTTTTCAAAAACTTGGATTTTTAAAGAATATTTTTTTCAAAAACGTGAATTTTTTTTTCAAAAACGTGAATTTTTAAAAAATATTATTTTCAAAAACATGGATTTTTAAAGAATATTTTTTTTCCAAAAACGTGGATTTTTAAAGAATATTTTTTCAAAAACGTGGATTTTCAAAGAATATTTTTTTTCAAAAACGTGGATTTTTAAAGAATATTTTTTTTTTCAAAAACGTGGATTTTTAACGAATATTAATATTATTAATAATATTATTATTTTCAAAAACGTGGTTTTTTAAAGAATATTTTTTTAAAAATTTTCTTAAACATTGATTTTTTAATTATTTTTTTCAAAAACGTGGATTTTTAAAGAATATTTTTGTTCAAAAACGTGGATTTTTAAAGAATATTTTTTTTCCAAAACGTTATTTTTAAAGAATATTTTTGTTCAAAAACGTGGATTTTTAAAGAATATTTTTTTTTTCCAAAACGTTATTTTTAAAGAATATTTTTGTTCAAAAACGTGGATTTTCAAAGAATATTTTTTCAGAAGCGCGGATTTTTTTTGGAAAAAAATACAAAATATATCTTGAATCAAATAATTTTTTCAAAATAAAAACGTTTTTTCCAAATTATTTTAAAAATTATTTTTCAAAACGGTAGATTTTTATTAAATTATTTTTTTAAGATCGTGGTTTTTATTAAATTTGTTTTTTAAATCGTGAATTTTTAAGAATATTTTTTTTTAAAAGCGTGGATTTTTTAAAGAATATTTTTTTCAAAAACGCGGATTTTCATATTTCCTTCAAAAACGTGAATTTGTATTTTTTTTTCAAAAACGTGGATTTTTGAAGAATATTTTTTTCAAAAAGTGGATGTTTAAAGAATATTTTTTTCAAAAGCGCGGATTTTTTGGAAAAATTACAAAATATTTTTGAATCAAATAATTTTTCAAAATAAAAATATTTTTTCAAAATAAAAATATTTTTTCAAAACAGTCGATTTTTATTAAATTATTTTTTAAAAATCGTGGATTTTTATTAAATTATTTTTCAAACTCGTGGATTTTTTAAAAATTATTTTTTCAAACTCGTGGATTTTTTAAAAATTATTTTTTCAAACTCGTGGATTTTTTAAAAATTATTTTTTCAAACTCGTGGATTTTTTAAAAATTATTTTTTCAAACTCGTGGATTTTTTAAAAATTATTTTTTCAAAGTCATTTTTTAATTATTTTTCAAAATCGAGGATTTCTATCAAATTATTTTTCCAAAATCGTGGATTTTTTAATGTTTTTTTTTTTAATCGTGGATTTTTATTAAATTATTTTTTATAATCGCAGAATTTTTAAAGAATATTTTTCAAAAAGTGGCATTTTTAAAGAATATCTTTTCTTAAATATCGACTTTTTAAAGAATATATCTTCTTAAACGTGATCTTATTAAAAAAAATATTTTCAAAAATTAGTTTTAATTTTTTTTTTTTTTTTTTTGAAAAACGTATGTTTTTTTAGATATTTGTTTTTTTTTCAAAAAACTGGATTTTTTTAACGAAATTGTTTTCCAAGAACATGAATATAAAAAATATGTTTAAATATTTTTTGTCAAAAACGCGGATTTTTTTCAGATTTTTTAAATATTTTTCCAACAATATGCATTTTTTAAAGATTTTTTCAACGATAAATTGTCAAGAATTTGGATTTTTTAAAATATTTTTTAGTAATTGTTTTAAAGACTTTGATTTGGACATGGATTTTTAAAAATATAACAAGGATTTTCAAAAAAGCCTTTTGTTTTAAAAATCTTTTTCCAAAAAACTTGTATTTTTTAAAAATCTTTATTTTTCATATTTGGATTTTATAATTTTTTTTTAAAAAAACTTTTTTTTTAAATATTTTTTTTTTTTTGAAAAACTTGGATTTTTTAAAAATATATTTTTTTAATTGGATTTTTTAATTTATTTGTCAAATAACGTGGATTTTTTAAAAATATTTAAAAAAGCTGGGTTTTTTCAATTGCTGTCAAGCATATAATCGGCGTTTTTTCGAAGAAAATTTGCAATGACCATGTGTAGGTTATTATGGATTTTTATAGAATATTTTCAAGGGTCATCTCACGAATAACTTCAATTTTTAAACCGTTTAAACCTTTAAACCTGTTCTTAAAGTTATAGCGATACATATGTACATACATACAAATGAATCACTTATTGACTGAAATATGTTTTTCCTTCAATTTCCATATCTTCCACTTTTTTAAACCAACTTGAATATCTTATTTATATATTATTCTCAATCTTTTTCATTTCAGATTATGGCTTATTATCGAACGTTATAGAAAATAGAAACCCATCTTGAAAACGTCAAGTCCAAAACAAACCAAACACAACCTACGCGAACAGACAACATGTCTTCATCAATTTGTACACATTTCTCCCAGAATGCCTGGAAAAAGGATTTGTGTTCGAATTGTTTCAAATCAAAAGATGAACACAAACAAGCTGCTGCTGCCTTGGCTGCATCACGCTCCAAATATAGCGGAATTTCATCAAGTTTAAGTAGCAGTCTTAGCTCCAAATCCACTAGCGATCCAAAGACTGATTATCCAAATAAGAATAAAAAACCTGCCAAGAGTATCATCAAAAGGCAGACAGGGAAAGCGGCGGGCAAACATAAATCCCACAAAGTCAATTTTCCCAAAAATATATCTGAAGTTATTGGCTATGGTGGTGAGTGGTCCGATGATTCGGATGATGATCATGATTTTATGAATCTGGCCAATGATAAGGATGATGATAAAATCTCCGGGTCAGATGATGAAGAAACCATAGAATTGAAACGTATTACCCGGGCCAATACCGATTTCAATATGAATAATGGTAATCTGTTGGGAGATCCACAGGAGAATATTAAGAAAACATTTGCGGCCTTGAAATTGGGTGCTCCTCAGGTGGATAAGGAGGGTAAGAAACAAACATTGCAAATAAATGTTTTGCCATTTGGAGCCAATGAGACGAAGGAGGTGGCAACCAAGTCACAAGTTACCACCACCACAACATCCTCAGCAACAAGTACCAGTAAAACGGCTGTCAAGGCCAAATTTGAAACAAAAACAGAAACCACGACGTCGGCCACAACAACAACGTCATTGAAGTCTGTGGCCAAGAAATCAAGCACAACTACAACAAGTAGTTCTAGCAAAACGCTTAGCAACAACTTGCCTTGCATTGAAAGCGATGGCAAAGATAGTCCACCCTTTGAGCGGGCCATGGAGAAATCTTTGCTGGATGAGATTTCAGAAACCTTGGAAAAGAACCAAACTGAAAAACTGGCCACAGAACAAAAAGCCTCGGCTGTTGCTTCAACGTCACCATCCAGCTCTGCGGGTAAAATTAAATTTGAAATTGGCAGCTTAACAGAATCCTTGGAAAACAAAACCTTTCTCGACCTTAAGAAGCCAATCGTGCGTAACCCGCCTATCACAAAGGATCAAGTCAAACCCAAAGTGAATGTCTTCAATAAATATTCCGATTCGGATAGTAATTGTTCGGACACTGAGAATGGTATTTCCGCCTACTATGATGTGGTGGAGACTTCGCAGACCTATGAAAATCTACCAGATGGTAAATATGAGAACAAGGATAAGGTGAAGACAAATAACTCTGCAAAGGCAGATCAAACAGATTCATCGTCCAATATATTCTCTTCCTCTCAATACATTACTGACATGCTGCTCTCCTCAAAGACTCGGGCCGCTTCCTACAATCTTCACGAGGGTAATTTTATGACCAGTAAAATCACCTCAGATGGTTTGATTGTGACCAAATGCAGTTCCGATGATGCCTTGGATTCCACTGGTAGCAGCTTTGATGGCAGCAGTGATGAGGAGACTTCATACAACATGATACGCAGTGAATCCGATTCGGGTATTGGCATCAGCATTGGTCATGATTACAAAAATATTCACATGGCCGAAAAGGACAGAGATCGTTTGAGGATAGAAAAGAAGTTGAGTGCCAGTACCAATAATTCCGATTATGAGGATATTCAAATTGCCGATCAGAAGCCCTTGATGGCTTTGAAGGAGATAAAACTCAATGAAGAAGTGGAAAAGTCGGCACCATTTATTCTGGAAAAATCAAGGGAATTGCATGGTGAACCAGATGGTAGTGCCGATCCAGATGGTAGCTTGGAAAATCAAGAGCCCCAAGAAATACCACCGCTACCTAAGTCACCACCACCCACAACCAAGGTTATTGATGCTCGACCCTCGTTTTTGCATGGCTTGCAGAAACAACATCCTCCAATATTGCTAAAGAAACCTGATTTGCCGGTAAAACCTTTGGTTTCACCCACACCCAGCCCCATGAAGACGTTCCTAACAAAACGTCCTAACGCCACCACAACCACTTCTAGCGGTGGCAACAGTGGGCAATCCAATGATCAACAACAAGTCATATCACAGCTACAAATGATTATGTCCAAGTCTTTGGAAAACCAAGATAATGACAGCACAAAGGATGATAGCAAATTAAAAAAGGGTAAGGCACCAAATCCTCCTCCACCAGCAGCGCCGGAATCTAAATCTAGTGCTCCGCCATCCCCTGAAAAGGACTACAATATGGAGGAAGAGTTTGCCAAACAGCAAAACAATGAAACCACACAAAAAACCCAAACAACGGCAAATAAGGAGGAGCAACCCAAAGAATCTCAGTTTTCGGCTAACGACTTTGGCAACTCCTCCCCCGGTTCCTCAATTTATACACGGAAAATTGGTGTCATGGCCAGTGCCGGAACGGTTGGTAAAAACTCTGCAGCCGCCGCAGCCATACGGGAAAAGGACAAACGTGAACGGGCCATAATTAATCCAAAATTCCGTAGCCTCAACACTTTTGCCACCCAACGCAGTAATGCCATTAAAAATCTGCAGCTACAAAATGCCACCTCCTCGATTAGCTTCAATCAATCCCTGACACCCGAACCTAAGCCCCGCAACCCCAAAACCCTATCAGCCTCGGAAGAAAATCTCACTGCCGACATGGCTTCGAGTAGCACCACAAAGACGGTTACCACTTCCATGTCCATAACCAACATTGCTGCCGCCTCCCTGGCTGGCGATAAAAAATCCTCCCCTCTCAGTCAAGCCAAAACTAAAACAAAATTTTCCATTAAGAAATTTTTACGCATGGGAGCCAGTAAAACTACCGAAAATCTCACAAAACAAAAAGAAAGCATTTATTCGGAAATTTGCACTGGCGAAGAAGTGAGTGTCTCTGGCAAGCCACGTTTAGTCATTATACATCCCATAGACATTAATACCACAGCTGTCGAGGTGGTCAAGGACATAACAAAGACAAATGATTCAGTTACGGCCCAAACAGTGGCTGTGGTCACGGCCAAACCGCCGGCACCTCCTTTACGTTCAGTGGACACGCAACGTAGTCATGAAATGAATAAACCGGCAAGGCCACCACCACCAAAAAGTGCAGAGTTACGTAGAAAGCAACAGATTGCATTGACCACATCTTTGCCAATGGCATCATCGTCATCATCATCTGGAGGAGCACAGGCAACAGCAACAACAACAACAAATGCTAGTAATGGAAAAACCAATGCCAACAGCAGCAGCAGTAACAGCAATGCTGTCTCCTCACCCAAATCAACCTCGTCTTCAAATAAAACAACAACAGCATCATCATCCGCAGCAACAGCAGCCACCAACAATGTACGCATCATAGGAGGAGGAGGTGGGGACCAACAAAGCGGTTCGATAAAAAGCAAATCGGACAATGTTTATGCCAATTTAGGTGAGTACATAAAAACTTTAAAAGCCCATAAAAACAATGGCAAATATTTAAGTATTGTTGTTGTTGTTTGTTTGTGTTTTTTTTTCTTATGTCCCGCCAACAGAGGCATAGCTAGGTAATATTTAAGATAGAACTTTGAAATTTGGTAAAGAACTTTTTATTTGTGTAAGGATGTTTGGTAATGAAAATCTGCTCTCTTTATTCATGTTCTCATATATAGCGCCCATAAGGAGGTACTGCCGATTTTTGGTAGAAGACCTTCTATTGATTTTCGATAGATAGAAGACCTTCATTAGGTCTTCTGTAAATCAAATACCTTCTTTAGAAAGAATACCTTCTTTAGGTCTTCTTTAGACAGAAGACCATCTACATATCTTCTTTAGGCACGCAGAGAAAAAATATTTTTCGATTTTGTTGGAACAAAAATATCTATTTTTGTTCCAAAAACTTATTTGTTTTGTTCAAGCATTGTAATCCAAATCCAAAAATACCATCTTTTGCTCCAAAAATAGAAAACAAAAACAACTTCCGAATTTCCGAAATATTGTAAAAATCATTAACAATACCGATGGTAGGATCTATCATAATCTAGAATTTTTACAAAAACTATTGTCAGCCCAGAAAACCTGTTACTGAAATTTTTGATTTGAATGTATATACTTCTCATATACACTTTCCACATTACTTTGATGTAAACATTGATGAACACAATACATGGTTTGCTGCTTTAACTAAAAAGAAAGACAAAGAAAGCTACCTCATTGCGCTCATCCAAGCACCCACCACAACATAAGGAATAATTAAAAACCATAACAAACATGAAGGTAAAACCAAATTACGACCACTTTCTCAGATTGTGCAGGTCTAACTCAACCACCAAAACACAAAGAAGGAGAATGAAACAAAACAGGAACAAATAGAAACAAGAATCTCATTGTTGTGGGTGGTATACATACCCGAAAAACAAAGATGAAGTCATCCCGTCATACAAACAAAACTCACCAAAAATTGCATTTTCACCACGGCATCAAATTCGAGAGAAGAGAAAAAAATTGTCAAAGAAAAGAGAAAAATATTGTCCAGTTGACAAAAACTATTTAACAAAAATTTAACAAAAACAATTGTTGAAATTGACAAAAACGATTGTTGGATTCACAATACTATATACGGAATGTAACAATATCTTTACAAAACAAATTTTGTTCTTCGAATATTGTTGGATCAATAACATTTTTTCTCTGCGTGTACATTCCTTATTTAGACAGAATAACTTCTTTAGGCCTTCTTTAGGCAAAATACCTTCTCTATCCTTTACAGATCTCCTTTAGACTGGAGACTATCTCTATGTCTATAGGCTTTCTTTAGACAGAAGACCATCTCTACCCTACCAAAAGACCTTCTACCGCTCTTCTTTAAAGGGAAGACCTTCTTTATGCCGTCATTGGACAGAAGGTCTTCTTTAGACAGCAGACTTTCTTAAGGTTTAAACAGAAGACCATCTACAAGTGTTCTTTCTACAGAAGACCTTCTACAAGTCTTCTTTGGACAGAGGACCTTCTACAAGACTTTTTTGGCAGAAGACCTTATGAAGGTTTTCTTTAGATCTTCTATAGACAGAAAACCTTTTACAGATCCTCTTTAGACAAAAGACCTTCTACAGGACTTCTTTAGACAGAAGTCCTTCTACACGTCTTCTTTAGACAGAAGTCCTTCTTCAGTTCTTCTTTAGACAGAAAACGCCATAATGTCTTCTTTAGACAGAAGACCTTCTTCAGTTCTTCTTTAGACAGAAGACCTTCTACAGTTATTCTTTAGACGGAAGATCTTCTTTAGACAGAAGACTTTCTTTAGGTCTTCTTTAGACAGGAGACCTTCTTAAGGTTTTCTCTACACAGAAGAACTTCTTTAGGTCTTCTTTAGATAGAAGACCTTAAGAAGACCTAAAGTCTTCTTTAGAGGATCATCTTTAGGTCTCCTTTAGACAAAAGACCTTTTTATACCCTCCGTCCGCCCGTCTGTTGTAATCACTATGGCATCCACAAAAATGCAGATAGGACGCTGAAATTTTGGCAAGGTGTGACTTTTGTTGCTGGCAGGTCAAGTTCGATAATGGACTCTATCGGTTCACGTTTTGATATAGTCCCCTTATAACGGTACCACCCGATTTCAGGTTTTTACTCACATTTTCAGATTGACTATTCATTTAACATTCTAGCCATTTGATGAAGAAATTCAAAGATTCAATCAAAAATTTATCGATTTCCGGCGATAAAAAAATTTCATATTGACAAAATTCGATAAAACTATTTGATCACAAAGTAAAAATACAACTGATAAAATATTTCACATATTGATAAAAATGTTTATCAAAATATTCCACATTGTGCTTGATAAAACAAAATATTTTCTTGATGAATATTCTAACAACCACTGAATGCTGATACAAAATTTGGAATATTTTGATACATATTTTTGTCAATATGTGAAATATTTTATCAGTTCAATAGAAAAAATCGATAAATATTTTAGTCAATATGTGAAATATTTTATCTGTTGTATTTTTACTTTGTGATCAAATAATTTTATCGAATTTCGTCAATATGAAATTTTTTTTTTATCGCCGGATTTTTTTTTTCTGTGTAGGTCCATGTTTTAGTACAGCCTCCAACAACGATACCTCCCGATTTTCTTTATTTTGATGACTTTACCTATAATTTTTAAATGAACTTGCTGTAATTTGACATTAGAGGTTCTCAATGGTCACGAAAGTTCTCCACCAAAAATCGTCAACATAGGACCACGTTTTGGTATAACCCTCATACAACGGTACCTTCCGATTTTCGGTGTTTTGAGGATTTTAGCTGCAAATTGTAACCGAAGTAGCTGTAATTTGATCTTTGAGGTTCTCAGTGATCACGAAACTTCTTCACTAAAAAATCGTCAAAATAGGTCCATGTTTTGGTATAAGCCTCATATAACGGTACCTTCCGATTTTCGGTATATTAAGGATTTTAGCAAAACTTTTTAACCGAACTAGCTGTAATTTTACATTTGAGGTTTTCAGTGGTGACGAAAGTTCTCCACCAAAAATCGTCAACATAGGTCCATGTTTTCATATAGTCCCCATATAACGGTACCTCCCGATTTTCGGTATTTTGATGATTTTAGCTGCAATTTTTAACCGATCTCGCAGTAATTTGACATTTGAGGTTCCCAATGGTCAAGAAAATTCTCCACCAAAAATCGTAAACATAGGTCCATCTTTTGATATAGCCTCCATATAAGGCTACCTCCCGATTTTCGGTATTTTGATGATTTTAGCTGCAATTTTTAACCGAACCAGCTAAAATATCACATTTGAGGTTCTCAGTGACCACGAAACTTCTTCACTAAAAATCGTCAAAATAGGTCCATGTTTTTGGTATAACCCTCATATAGCGGTACATTCCGATTTTCGGTATTTTGAACATTTGGCTACAATTTGTAACCGAACTAGCTGTAATTTGATGTTTAAGGTTCCCAGTGGTCAGGAAAGTTCTCCACCAAAAATCGTCAACATAGGTCCATGTTTTGGTATAGCCCCATATAACGGTACCTCCCGATTTTCTTTATTTTGATGATTTTAGCTCCAATTTTTAACCGAACCAGCTATAATATCACATTTGAGGTTCTCAGTGATCACGAAACTTCTTCACTAAAAATCGTCAAAATAGGTCCATGTTTTGGTATAACCCTCATATAGCGGTACCTTCCGATTTTCGGTATTTTAGGGATTTTGGCTAAAATTTGTAACCGAACTAACTGTAATTTGATGATTGAGGTTTGAGGAAAGTTCTCCACTAAAAATCGTCAACATAGGTCCATGTTTTGGTATAGCCCCTATATAACGGCACCTTCCGATTTTCGGTATTTTGAAAATTTTTTCTACAATTTGTAAGCGATTTGATGTTTGAGGTTCCCAATGGTCACGAAAATTCTACACCAAAAATCTTCAACATAGGTCCATGTTTTGATATGGCCCTCATATAACAAGACCTCCTCCCGATTTTCGGTATTTTAAGGATTTAAGCTACAATTTTTAACCGAACCAGCTATAATATCACATTTGAGGTTCTCAGTGATCACGAAACTTCTTCACTAAAAATCGTCAAAATAGGTCCATGTTTTGGTATAAGCCTCATATAACGGTACCTCCCGATTTTCGGTATTTTAAGGATTTTAGCAAAATTTTTAAACCGAACGAGTTGTAATTTTACATTTGAGGTTCTCAGTGGTCACAAAAGTTCTCCACCAACATAAGCCCATTTTTTTGGTACAGCCCCCATATAGCCGTACCTCCCGATATTCTGTATTTTGAGCATTTTAGCTACAATTTTTAACCGAACTAGCCGAAATAGCTGTAATATTATATTTGAGGTTCTCAGTGGCCATGAAACTTCTTCACAAAAAACCGCCAACATAGGTCCATGTTTTCGTATAGCCCCGATATAACGGTACCTCCCAATTTTCGGTATTTTGAGGATTTGAACTAAAATGTTTAACCGAATTAGCTGTAATTTTACATTTGAGGTTCTCAGTGGTTACGAAAGTTCTTCACAAACACAGGTCCATTTTTTAGTACAGCTCCCATATAACGGTACTTCCCGATTTTCGGTATTTT
>NW_027411644.1:259753470-259953470 GCF_047663935.1 Musca autumnalis
GAATAATTTTCACATAGTCAAAGTGTTAAGCGTCAGTATTTTTTCAAGATGTATGTATTTTAAATGCGTTTTATAAATGCAGGAACATTCCATACATTACTTACTTACTTAGCTGGTCCTTACATAACATTTGTTCCATAAGCCGAACTGAGAGAAAATCTCGATTCCTCCGTCAACGCATACACCGAAAAAAAAAAATATTTTAAGAAATTTTACATATTTTCGTTCGTGATGTAGCTTTTCAATACTGTAAAGTTACCTCGCATAAGATACATGTGCAGTTTCTTATATCCAAACGAAAGCCATTATTTTTCAAAACTATGTAAGAATTTCATGTGATGAAAAATCACTTTCCTGTTATTTCCTACATTCACATTGGTCTCATCGTCTCACCATCACATTGAGACTATCAAAAAACCATACACACACAACAACTACCGCTGTCGCCACAATTGTTGTTAGTTAACTGACAAATCGACAAACCAAACAACTACAGTGCGTTTGGTACCGAAAAACAAGGCTCATATAGTCAAATACTTCGCAACTACAAATTTGTAGTTTCTTTAATATAAAGCCAACATCTAATATCCTAACCTAGTGCTGATAGACTCATCATGTATGTATCTATATATGGTTCATATTGTTCTGCTATGCTTACAAGACGATAACAACTACAGTGAAAATCTTTAGAAGAAACGGTAACTTGCAAGAATACAAAATAAAAGAATTAATAAATAAAAAGAAGCAAAATTTGTCTCTGCTTTATTTGGTGGTGTGTGGTGGTTGTTAGTCAATAAAAACAAAACAAAAACTCGCCAAAATTGTTTTTTTTTAAATCTCTCAGGAAAACCTGTATTTTTTATGCTTTATGAAAGGCGTTCTCAAAATGGAGAAATTTGATTCTTGGCAAGACTTTATGAACACTATTCCTGAAATACAGTACAGAAATACATTTGCGCGGGTAGTACTAGTGTTTTGTAGATCGTTAGTTTTGTTTGACGAGATATGTCTTTATTCTTAAATTGCTTACTTAGCCCAAAATAGCATCCGTTGGCCAACGCTTTTCTTCTTCTTTTCACAACTGATGTTGTTTGTTGTGCTTATGACGGTGTGTACCAATATTCACAGTTGGCGGAAGATCTGTGAACGTATTACCCGCCGATCCCATCAACTTGGTTTTATCATCGTTACTGCCAGACCGAGCGACCCATGATGTCGGCAGGGGTAAGTAACATGTGGCTGTTTGTATACGAGCCCTAACCACAATTAATTCGTACATAGAGCATATTTCAACAATGTGTTATTAAAGTATCTATATTAGGACCACATAAAAAACATTTTTTTTTATTTTGGAGCTCCTACCCCATAAATTTGTTTCCATTTGATCCAAAAACCTTATATATGAAATTTTACAGAGATCGGTTAACGTTAACCCGTACCAACCGAGCGATCTTTGTTTTCATAGCAATTTGTATGGGGCCAAAGGTGCATTTTCAATAAAATTCTCTAAAGGACGCAATTATGGCCCAATCGACGAAAAAACCCTACCAGTTCATTGTTGTGGCTAAAAACAATTTCTACAAAAATGTATCACGATCAGTTAACGAAAACCCGTGCCCCCTGGCCGCTCTCTATTTTTAGTAATATTTTGTATGGGGCCAAAGGCGAATTTTCAAAAAATCGATCTATAGGCCCCAATTATTTTCCAATCGATGAAAAAAGATAATTATTTCATTATTGTGGCTAAAAAACGAATCCTACAAAAATTTATGAAAAGCTTTTCTCTTTGGACATATATTTGATATTAATTAAGTTTCATGTTAAATAGTGAATAAATACCTGGTGTGCGAATTAATAGTGGATAGGGCTCGTATATAGTTCCACTAGACTTTCGCATCTCGTATAACCTTTTACAACAAGATGTCAAAGAGATCACTCGACTTGTCTGAAACCTCTTTTTTTGGTAGTAAACTCTTCGGAGAGTTCCCTATTTTAACTGAGAACAGCGTATTAGTTAATGTCATTTTACAAAGCCGAATGAGCTTTACGGGAATACGGGAAAAAACAGACATGACTTGAAATACCTTTGAATGTATGGGACTGTCGAAGGCTGCTTTATAACACTGTACAACACAAAAAATAATTACAAGACAAGTCGGCCAGATTATGAAAGAGGACCGAAAAAAGAAGACACGTGTATCGGCGCTGTGAAAGTTTACGTCGGAATGTAACCTAAATAGGCGTGGCAAATTCCGCCCATTTCTACAGGTTTTGAATATTCGACATCAGATTCCTTGGAATCCTTGTATTTTAGGTATAAAATGTCTTTGGCAATATTACAGACAACAATGCGTGGTATCTTTTTATGAAAAAAATTAACCCTCATGCGAGCCACTAAACGGGTCTTTTTGATCCCCTTTTTCAAAAACGTTTAAAATCTCATTTAAAATGTGATCGTATCAGATCAAAATATTCTACAAAATTATTTGTCATAAAATTTTACTACAGGTCCCCGAATAGGATCCTGATATTATATGTGAAAATGCGGGGATAATCTACGGCTATTGTCATGTGGATATATATCTGGCATACGAGTCCTAACATCCATGATTTTGGCATGGTCCTACATACTATAATGATGGCTGCTCTAACAAAATTTACTGAATTTACCCTAAGAACTGACAAACATGTGTGTATCATGAATAATCATAACAAATTTAGTTAGGATGTGGCTAGTTGCTTCGATTTCAAGGGCTAATATAAATACATATTTCTTTTATTATTGAAATTCGATGGAGAATATTTTTGTCTTTGACGTCTTCTATCGAGAATGAAGATTTGTGGCACAAAATATAATAAACTCAGATAAAGTACAACATTAACCCTAAAATGTGATTTTACTTTTGACAGATTCCTGGTGTTTAGGTACGATTTTGAGTTTTGGTGTATTCGGGGACCTATAGTAAAATTTCATGACAAATAATTTTGTAGAATATTTTGATCTGATACGATAACATTTTAAATGAGTTTTTAAACGTTTTTGAAAAAAGGGACCAAAAAGACCGGTTTAGTGACTCGCATACGGGTTATTTTTTTTCATAAAAAGATACCCCGCATTGTTGTTTGTAATATTCCCAATAATAACATGTAATATTTCACAGATTCCAAGCACATTTACCAATCTATATATTTGCATTTTGGCATTTTATGTTCTCCGTAGGTAGAAAACCGTTTTGCGAAATATTAGCAACGTATTTCCTCGTTTTGCTATAGCCCCAATATGAAGGGGCACCCCATTTGGGATATTTAAATGGTGTTAGGTAATTATTGCCCACCGAGTTTGGTTTACTTTAAAATTTGTCTTCATTAAATAGAAAATATTCTAAAAAAAACAATTCAGAGCATAGATACTTACTTTGGACCCTCCCCCCAAGCATCCACATACATTAGTAAATGAAAATAAAAAAATAAATGTTTGAGATTTTTTATTTTTATTATTAGTGTCGACTTAGTTTCGACTTAGTTTCGACTGAGGATATGTTTATCTTATTACACGGTTCTGCAAATGAGTATATCACCTAAAAGCATCTGGTGCAACTATGGTTTGACTTAGTTACTTAACGATGTCCTGAGAAAACTGCTCAAATTTTACATTTTTCTATAAAATGTGAATGAAATTCGCAAGAATAGTCATAAAACAATTAAAAGCAACATTTCTTAGTATTGGTGAACCCATTTTGGGATAAACGAAACCAACATTGACGTCAAATGCCGGCACTTCTATCAAATTTTCAAAAATATAGATATAAGAATATTCCAATGACTTTCTGAAAAAGTCGCATATCTCTCAAACCTGCGCAAACCTGCAGCTAATTTTTGGTTTGTCCATAGAAAAATATCCTACCTCTCAGAAAATGTGAGATTTTTACTGCAATTCACCAAAATTCTTAAAAAAAAAATAAAAAAAAAAAAAATTGTTGGGGAACGAATAGCAACCAAACTAAATTAGATACTACAACTCTATAAACGCCAAATAATTAAAAATTGTCAAGAATTATAACACCGACAGAAAATATAGTCAATTAACTTACCATTTGTTTGTATAACTCTATTACTTAAGCAAAGCTAGAGCAATTTTTAAGGCAAATAAATATTGTAAAACAAAAGTGCAACTTTTAAGTGCATTTCTAGTTGTTTCGCGGGGTAAATCAAAAAACTGAATATGAGGCATTTGTCGTGGGATACTTAGCAATGGATTCCAAAAATAATATTGTTAGTTCTATGTACTTTAATTTTTGAGTAAAGTTCCCATAATTCGCACTGTGCGTCGGGTACGTGCTCTTCCTATACACAATATCAGTGTGTTGACTACAGTCTTAAACAGCTCGGCTGATAAACCATCGACCTTATTATTCTTCAACCTGTTTACAGCTCTCTGTACCTCATGTTAGTTGGACGGTATACATCAATATCACCTTCTGGGATTATATCCTGTACATGTCGATTTTTCTCACTCCTGCTTTTCCATTTGTATCTTTTTCGTGCGGAAAAGACGTATTTTCCTTTTTTTCCGAAACCTCTCTCGTGCGCTACGAGTTGCTACTGATTGTACATTGACCTTCATAGTATCATGAAAAGGGCTTTGACGGGGTTCTAGAGTGTAGTATTTATTATATTGCGATATATACTGACCTTGTGTTGGTATTGAACGCTAAGCTTTAGGTGAAAATATAATCCAAGTATGCATGGTTAGTGTACAACAGCTTTTGCATAAGTAAATTAAAAACTTTTTCTATAACCGTCATTATTCCATGACCTAACGCTGTTAAACGTAACAAGGATTCACATGAGATATGGATAAGCAACGATGTTTTTGTTGTTGTTTTTACCATTGTTTTCTTTATAATCCATCTTTAGAAGTGTGACGATGATGTTAACGTTTGGTGTTGCATTTTTTGTGTGTGCCTTTGTTTGCCGCCATTGCCATGGAATTAGACACACATTCGGCGAGTTAAGCCACGAATCATAGACATTTTGGCCAAACGAATCATACACAGACGACAAACATAATTCTTACTAATGCTACGGCTTGTTGATAATTTTGACTTATGGCAAGTTGGCGGGGTTATGTGGTATTTTTTTTCATCCCCTGCCTAAAAATTGCCACCGAATTACTCCTCCAGTGATAAAGGAAGACCAACAAGGCATTGCAAGCATTTGTGGAATTCGCAACATTGTTTTGGTTTTTCGATTTGTTGCCGTTGTTGCTGATGCACGTCTTCAACTTTGTTACCCATATTGTCCTCTTTTGTTTTTTTTTTGTTCGGTTCTTTCCATTTGACGTTGAGGCATATGTTTGGAGATGCGTTCACATTGCTTGCTTACGCCTTGCCCTCTAAGTATACGTGTCGTTCTATGTTCCAAAGTCATCGTGGAATGGCAATGGCATATCAACTTGGAATAGTAACGTCAACCGCACAGGAATTTTTGGTGTGTAAATTTTCGAAATTTCCTCTTCTATATTTTTCTTAGTGATTTATAGGCCAAAGTGGTTTTGTATCTGTATCTGCATGATTTAGTATGGGGTTCTATGGAACAATAAAGCATTTTGTGATATGGAAGACATCTCCTGCGTTAGTATCATGAAAAGGTGTAATGTAGCAATGTAACATTTAATGGTTGGCAATTAAAAGAATCAATTTCAAAAAGTAAAAACGTTTGTTGTTGCTGTTTTTTTAATTTCAATTAAGTATTTGAATTTATCTATGTTACAGTCAAAGAAAAATTTTAGCAGCTTGTAGTAAAAATGAGGTGTCGAATTATCCATAACTATCGTTAGAGATGGATTACACTGTGCTACACGAAAAATATGCAAGGGTTCTGATCTATTAATTCTCAAGCACACCAAGTTCGGCCTCATCTGCTTTCACAAGTACCCAGGCTTCGGATTCATATATCAGTGTACGGTAGAGTCTGATTTTCTTTTGACGTGAGGTGGTTTCGCTTTTAAACTGTTTACTTGGACCAAAGTAGCATCTGTTGGTACAATATTATTCTTCTGTTTATTTCAAAATGGATTTTCCATTTATTTATTCCGGTGCTTTGCAATTTGATTATAAATGGGCACGTGTCACGATTGTGACACTAAACAACTGCAACTAAGCACATAAACAAGTAGTCACATCAGAAACGAACAAGTTGTTGTTTAGTGTTGTGATCATCACATGTGGCTCTTACACCAAGAAAACTTGTCTGAAAACTCATCTGATATAGAGGCTTGGAGAAATTTTAGCTCAAGTATTGCTTTTTCTGAATAATCGTATAATTTTTGCAGGAATGCTGTGATACGACCAAAAATGTGTGTGGTAAGTTTGGTCGAAATTCGTTGCGCACGATAACTCTAGAACGGATCAACCGATTCGAACCAAATTATGAACTTGCAATATTTTGCCCAAATTTAGTTTATGTTCGAAGATGGGCCATATACATAGGTCCACCCCTTCGGGGACCTCCCACCCAAAAGTTCAGAAATTGTGTGTAAAATGGTGTGGTCGAAGGAAGTAATCGATTTGATCCAAAGTTTGCTGTTCCAATATAGACTCTATCGATCCACTCCTTCGGGTACTTTCCACACAAAATTTCGGAAAAATGCAGCTAAAACCCTATTTTCGAATATCTTTGATTTCATATCACTGTAAACAGAGCTACTAGGAGTACCTTTGGTAAAAATTTTCGAAGGATTCTAACACAGACCCTTAACCGCGCTTAAACAAAAATGTTGATAATTTGTGTGGCTGGTACCCTAGGGAATGGGCCGTTAGGGCAAATATTTCGAGATCCAAAGTTTGGACCAAATCGGTTGCTCCGTTAATGAGTTATTCCGCTTACCATTTTAAAGAATATTTTCAAACTTTTGTAGGGGAGTACCGCAAGGAGAGGACCTTGTAACGTGACCGTTTTATATATGTATTTCTACATGCATTCATTACCATCAACCACCACTACACAGTCAGTATAGCGGACAAATTTAACTTCGGTGTAATTAACGATAACCACTGACTGCTGCACAATAATTCTCATTCACTTCGTGTTACCACCCGAATGTATATTTCAGTTTTATTCACCGAAGTCGTCGATCACCAGCCGACAAAGTACGACAAGACGTGTGGCTCGTCCGCAGTGTCGTTACTCGTTAGCTATGATTCGAAAACGCTCTTAGTAAGCTCCAAGTCTCTTAGCAAGCTCCAGACTCCTAGCAAGCTCCAAGCTCTTAGCAAGCTCCAAGTCTCTTAGCAAGCTCCAGACTCTTAGCAAGCTCCAAGCTCTTAGTCAGCTCCAAACTCTTAGCAAGCTCCAAGCTCTTAGCAAGGTCTAAGCTCTTAGCAAGCTCAACGCTCATAGCCAGCTCGACGCTCATAGCCAGCTCCTAAATATTTACCGACCTCTTTCATCGACTCGAGAATGTCATCGACTCGAGACATACACCCGACGACCGCCAAGCCGACAACCACTCGAAAGCATTACCGAACCACATCCGACAACTGCCGAGCCGAAAGCTACTGATTGCCCCGAGTCGACAGCAACCCGAGTCGTGTAAAGCCAGGTGGACGACAACTGCCGAGCCGAAAGCTACTGATTGCCCCGAGTCGACAGCAACCCGAGTTGTGTAGAGCAGACTCCACCCGACAACTGCTGAGCCGAAAGCTACTGATTGTCCCGAGTCGACAGCAACCCGAGTCGTGTAAAGCCGGGTGGATGACAACTGCCGAGCCGAAAGCTACCGATTGCCCCGAGCCGACAGCAACCCGAACGAACTCAACTAATAATTAATATCAAACACCAAGAGTTCACAATAAAGATTAAATTTATAAAAACTCGTGTTTTACTTAAGGTTTGTGGGACCTTAGGCCGACCCTGGTAGCGACTGAGCGTACCTCCGCCCTAGATAAAACCACCGGTTATAACCTATAAGCACCATCTTCGAATTTCATCTAATATTCGAAGAAATTTTCCGATATGCAAAGTGGGGACCAACGCTGTATTCGGTTCGGGAGTTGTCGTGCGCACTACACATGCTGGCCGTAAACTTGTACCAGCGTAATAGGGGCCTTGAGTGCAACTTGTTGCAAGAAATTAAGATAAAATCCTCATAATACTTGAAATCGGGTGGTACCGCTATAAGGGGGCTTGACCAAAACCTGGACCTATGTTCACAATTTTTGGTGGGTAAATGACTGTATCCTTGGAAATCCCAAATGCCAAATGACAGCTAATTCGGGCAAAAATGAAGATAAAATCCTCAAAATACCTGAAATCCGGTGGTACCGCTATATGGGGCTGTAGGAAAAAATGGACCCGTATTCATGTTTTGTCATCCAAATCTGAAAAGTGTGCAAAGTTTCAGTTCGATTGGTCAACTGCAACTTCGTTAAAAATGAGTTACTAGATTTGAACTAAATTGGGTGATACCCCTATATGGGGGCTATAGGAAAAAATGGACCCATATTGGATTTGGTTTCATATTCATGTGAAGTCATCCAAATCTGAAAAGTGAGCAAAGTTTCAGTTCGATTGGTCAACTGCAACTGTGTGGAAAATGAGTTACCAGATTTGAAAAGCAAATTAGATACAAAACTGTAAAACAGTGTAAAAATGGACCAATATTGGCTTTGATTTCATATTCATGTATTGTCATCCATACCTGAAAAGTGTGCAAAGTTTTAGTCCGATTGGTCCACTGCAACTGTGTCAAAATTTAGTTACCAGATTTGAAATGCAATTTAAATAAAACACCGTTAAAACACTATAAAATGGACCAATATTGGTTCTGATTACATATTCATGTATTGTCATCTAAATCTGAGAAGTGTGCAAAGTTTCAGTTCGATTGGTCAACTGCAACTGTGTTAGAAATGAGTTACCAAATTTGAACTAAACGGACACCAAAGCAATAAAACACTGTATAAATAATTGCAAATTCAATTAATTCAAAAGCAAATAATATATTGATTATGAATAGTTTATAATAACGCCCACTGTTTCTGAAATATATGAAGAATATTTTATTTTTGTTTTATTTTCGTAAAAGTTTTTAAATAATTTTTTTATACCCTCCACCATAGTATGGAGGGTATATTAAGTTGGTTTTTCCGTTTGTAACGCATTGAAATACCCATTTGCGACCCTATAAAGTATATACAGTTAGTCAACATAATTATTGCAAAACCAAAATTATTACAAAACTTTAAATAAAACATCATTTTATTGGTATAAATAAATATCATTATTAATATTTTTGTTAACAATAACATTCTTACACATGTTTATTAATATAATAAAATGAAAGGTAGCTAAATTTCACTAAACATTTTCTTAAAATTAACAAAAATTAGTACAACTCATTATTTGCACTGTCAACTAAAGAATTGCAAAATTGACAACTTTTCAGTTTTTCACGGTATTTTTCGAAAAATTGGTTCTAATATTTCGTATGCCCACATTTAGCATCAAATACAGCTTGTAAACGTATCTGAATTTAATAAATAAGTTTTGGAATGTCATATTCCAATGGTATTTTTAAGTCATTCTTCTTTATTGCATTTTATTTAGTCCCCCAGGTTAGTGGGCGGCCTATTCTCGACTTTTTCTTTCAGGTGTTCCTATGAATTTTCGATGAGCTTAATATCTAGACACTGGAACGGGGTGTAAATGACATTGGTACAGTTGTATAACAACCAAGTCCTACCTAAATTAGATTTATGCTTAAGGTCGTTGTCCTGGTAGTACTTATATTGCAATTTTTTTGAATTTTCAGGGTCAACAGGCCCAAATTTCTTGACGCTTTTGGTTAAATATTTTCTTAAAGCATCTAAATAAAGCTCCTATGTCATTATTTCTTCCAAAATCAGGATTTTACCAACGTCACTGCATGGTATACAACCCCGTACCATAACTGACAGTTTTCCGAACTTTACGGTATGTATTAAATTTTTGTTTTCCATGGCTGTCAAGGGTTTTCCCAATACTTTTTGAGGTCCATTACTATCACACATAATTTTAGTCTCATCAGAAAATATAACGCCAACCCAATCCTAAAGATGGCGTGAAAAGTTGTCTACAAGTCTGAATAGCGTCTATATATTCTGATGGGAGGGCAATGGTTTTTACTTAGTCACTCGTGATGGGTGCTTGTTATTATGTAGCACTTTTCTGACTTTTCCATGTGACACACTTACTCCAAAATCATTTTTAATTAGAAATGGCTATTTTCTGGTGCTGCTTTGGGCTATTTCGTTAATTTCTTTAATCATTCTACAGTCTAGTTTTTGTGGTTACTATTTTGGACCTGCCATGTAACGCCCTCAATTTGAGCCTGGCTTCTTTCTCGGTGCGGTATATGATGTTGTATACACTTCTCAGCTTACGAGATGTGATTTTAGGGATTTCTCTTTCGAATTTACCATTTTTATAATTGGAATAGACCAAATGTAGCATATTTCCCGAAACCGTTTACCTGATTTTCTCTTTTTCTGAATATACCGTCTATGTTACACACACAAAAATTAATTTATGATCAAAAATTATGGATCTACATGTCCACATACCATAAAAGTCTTAAAAATCCTTAAATGCAATAAATCATGGGAGAAACCCCACGATTTTATTACACATTAATTCATTTTGCAATTATTTAGTTGACACCACAAAAACCGGGTACCTATCCTTTTTGCCCGTTGTTTTTGTTATTTTCAACCTATTTCTGGATTTATTGACTTAATGTTGTCATTAACAGGTAAATCAACAGATATTTACAAAAAACCCAACATTATTGAAAGAATTTCTTGTAGAAATTCCTAATTAAAAACCTAAATTTTTAAAAATTCATTGTTTGCAAAAATATAGTTGACTAACTGTATATTCTTGATCTGGGTAAAATTCTAGGTCGATCTGAGCACGTCCGTCCGTCCGTCCGTCTGTGGTAATCACTCTAGCATCCACAAAAATGGAGATAGAACGCTGACATTTTGGGGAAATGCGTCTTTTGTTTGCAGGCAGGTCAAGTTCGATGATGGGCTATATCGGTCCACGTTTTGGTATAGCCCCCATATAACGGTACCCCCCGATTTATTTCATTTTCATTTCATTTATTTACCAATTATAATCCAAAAGCCGGTTAAGGCCAAAATGATTACATAGAATTGTTACCTAAATTGACGCTATATAAAGCAAAATTATACATAATGTTAAATTAATTATATGTTAATACAAATACAATATATTCTAACACGAATATGGATAGAGATGCAATTACTATAGAAACCATTGGCAAGGATTTTATTTTATAAAGTGAAAAAACTAAAAATTAGACATGCACGTATTCTTAAAGGTCTTGCAAGACATCGAAAAATTTCTGAGACTGTAGGGAATAGTAGAGTTCCATAGCCTTATCGCTCTTATCTGGAATGAGCGTTGCATAATAATACCTTGGAATTTAGGTACTTTTAAAGAAGATGTTCTAATTGAGCCAATTACAAACTTTGATGACAAATAGGAAGGAAGCCCAAATTTCATAATCTTAAAAAGCATTTGCAACACTCTTAGGTCTATGAAACGCTCAAATGTACATCCCAAAAATTGCAGAACATATGATGAAACGTGATCATAATATCCTAAATTGTAAACATATCTTATAATGCGGTTAAAGCATAAATGTAGTCGATCTAACCCGCCTAAAGTTGCACCCGAAATCACCTCAAGTCCATATGTCAAATGAGGCATCAATAAAGTGAAACCAATTTTCCTCCTAACATCTCGTGGTAAGGAACCAGCGGAGTGTACCCTTCTAAGTAAACCAGAAATCTTTGATGTTAAATTATGTATATGATAATCAAACTTCAAATTAGAGTCCAAATAGAACCCCAAAATTTTTAAATACTCAACGTTATCAATATCACTCCCTCCTAGCATGAAGTGCAAAGAACTACTGCTGCTCGAATTAAATATCAGTGCTTTAGATTTAGCAGCGTTGATGTGAATAAAGTTGTTTAGGCACCAGTGATTTAATCGACACAGCTCATCATTTACATCATCACGAAATATATTTATATTTTCAGGAGTACAATGTGAAAAGATCTGCAAGTCATCCGCATAAAGGTGACCCTTCATAAAGGTTAAATTTTGGAAGATATCATTCATATATAGAGAAAATAACAGTGGTCCCAACATAGATCCTTGTGGTACTCCTCTATATATTCTACGAACTAAAGACTTATTTTCCCTGCTTTGAACGAATTGAGACCTTCCACATATGAACGATTCAAAAAGACGACATGAGTATAATGAAAAATTGAAGCGCTCCAACAGTTTATTAAGCAAAACTTCGTGGCATATGGAATCAAATGCACGACTGAAATCCAGGCTTATCAAGGCAACAACATTCTTTTCATCCACTAGCTTTCTAATTGAATCAGTTAAATCAATCATTAACGTTGTGGTGCTATGCCCTTTCCGAAAACCAGATTGATTTTGGGAAAGCAAGTTCCTTTCCAACAGGTAGCGCCAGAGCTGATCATGAACAATTGATTCAAAAACTTTGGATAGACCAGGAAGGATACTAATCGGGCGGTAATCGGAACATAAATTTGCACACTTCACTTTTGGCAATGCGATGACCTTGGCACATTTCCATGCGATAGGAAAGGTTGAGGTCATTAAAATTGTATTAAAAATATGTACTAAATACTGAGACACGTAAGGAAATATTATTTTTATAAACTTTAACGGAATTTCATCGCTTCCAACAGCATTCGATTTTATTTTACATAATGAATTCCATATCTCTTCCGCGTGAGTATTTCTTAAAAAAAATCCATCCTGCAAATGTACATGCTGCTCTTGATACGCCACGGGAGGTGCATTTGATATTTGAGGTAAAACAAAGAAATCATTACATACATTGACATCTATTTTACACGCCTCTTGTCTACTGTCCGATAGGCCGACCTTTTTAAGCTCTGACCATAACTGCTTGGATGAAGAGACAGACAATATTTTATTGAAGTATTTTTTCCTTTCTCTGCGCATTACTCTCTTTAGCCGATTCCTGAATTTGCAAAATATTCTCCAATTATCAGAGGTTCTACTGTTAACATAAGATGCATATGCAAAATCACGCATTTCCTTCGCAAACACAACGTGTGAAATGTTAGTCCAATCAGTATTATTCTTTTGGTGTATTGTCTTTAGAGGAACGTTGTTATTAAATACTTCGAGGACATTCTCATTAAATAACTCAACTTGTATGTTAGGGTCATTAGAGTTGTAAATTCCCTGAAAATTGCAATATTCCAAGTCACGGATACAAGCATTGATGTCAAGTTTGGAATAATCACGAATTACAAAGGAGCGTTCAGTTTCGACCTTTTCTAGTTTATAAGAAATGTAAATAGCAGCATGATGGGAATTCAACGCAGGAAAAAGGAATTGGCCTTTCTGGATTACTGAGTTGGAATCACTTACTAAGAAGTAATCAATAAGAGAACACCTTTCTCCTGTAACGCTGAAGTGAGTCGGCAATGAGTTATGAACAATTTCAAGGTTATACTGTGAGCAAAAACTCCTAATCATGTCACTGTGTTCAAAAATGTTTATATTGAAGTCGCCAGCCAGAATAATGTTTTTAAACCGCGAAGAAAGCTCAGCAATAACGGATTCACAACTACTTATATTGCCATATGGAAGGTAAATTACTCCAATCACGACTTTGTCCTTTCCCGCTATATCTACTTCTATAAAAATCCCTTCTGATACCGTATCTTTTTTCAATTCACACACCACCCTTGAATTTATAGAACGTTTAACATACATGCAGACACCTCCACCTCGTCCAATTGCCCTATCCATTCTAAAAAGTTGATAACCGTCAATATTGACCGATTCATCCATAACCACATCCTTTAACCATGACTCAGATATAGCTATAATGTCAAAAAATTTTCCAGCGAAAACAGACCTTATTTCATCAATTTTACATGAGTTATTTCCTGGCATAATGCTTTGTGCATTAAAATGTATTACATTCAAATTATTATTATCAAGTCTCAAATATTCTATTGATTCCATGCCAATGGTTGGACCAAGATTACTAACCATAATCAAAATTGTGTATATCTATCCATATTCGCGTTAAGACATAGTAGTGTAAAATTAAACTAAAACTAAAATTACATATATATAATACAAATTTATTAATACTCATTTATTCAATTTTTCCATATATACGTATAAATGACCATTCAATTAAATTGCAATAAAAAGTATGTATAATTAGTGTTTGTCTAATAAATTCAGCATGCAAAATATAATATAAAAAAGAGCAAAAACAATGTTTATGTGATTTTATTATTATAATATATCTGTTGAAGACTCGGTAGCAAATTCTTTAAGAACCAATGCCAGTTTGTGAACTGTTAAGGTTTGAGATGTGTCATCATCATAAATAATCCTAGCTTCTGGTATGTTTTTATTGAAAACAGAGAACTTCTTTATTTTCTTCTTTTTTATAAGAGTACGGCACATAAAGCTCAGTTTGGCAGCAAGGGGAGTGAGATTGTTGTTAATATATACTCTTGATTGTACTTCAGTATCTATAACTTGATTAAGTTTCAAGTTGCGACTTTCAATATATTTTTTAAAAAGTAAATCGCGTTTATATATGCTGTTAAATTTTGCCACCACCACCTTCTTCTTGTTAAGGTACGCGCACATGTTTATATCCATATGTTGAACGTCAACATCCAAAGCCTTTCCAATGCTAAACACAGCATTATAAAGCTCCTCAGCCGACAAATTACTAGGGAGACCATTGATTAAAATATCGGACCTATTTAGCTGCTTTCTTAAAATGTTGTTCTCCATTTCTAAACTCGCAATCTTGGACTTTACATATGCATCCGTCTCATTAGATTTAGAAATACAAGAACTGACATCATTTTTGATTTCTTTAAGCTGAGGCACTACATCTTCTGCAACAATTTTGGAGAGATTAGAAATTGAAGCCTCCAGTTCACTCAGTTTAGATGAAATGCCAGATCCATTAGGCAAAGACGATTCTCGACCAGATGGGTTACTGAGACATGCGCTGCATTTGAAAAATACTCCACTTGCACTGGTTTTCATAAGTTTTAGTATCGCATCAGTCAAAGTTGGGATTGTGGAAGATACACAAGAAGTGTGGAATTTGTTATTGCACGTACCACATCCAATTATGTTCGATCCCTTTATGTTATTTTTACAAATAGGGCACTCCATCTTTCTAATATGATAAAATGCACCTAATTATTAAGTTTTTCAGAGCAATTTGTAATAATAAATCTGCTTTCTTTCTTTAGTTTGGATAAAATTGAGTTGTTTTAATTGAAACGACACTTGATATTTGTCGTATGCTGATTGACAGTTCTTCTTGTATTCGTTATGGATTTCTCTAATTATTCTTTATTTTTATACACTCATTTTATACGCTCATAATTGAGGTTTCGAGATAATCACTTTTCTGCTTTATTTTATTCGTTCACATTTATAATGTTATTGTTGTTTTGTAAATATTTTAAATATCATAGCTTATTGAGAGAACAAACAAAACAGGTTTAAGCTGTGCTTTTATCATACTAAACTCCTCAGACACATGTGATAGTTGTTGCTATTTTGTTCTTATTCTCAGAGAGTAAATAAATGGAGGAGAATATTAAATTGAGTCTTGCTTCAATCACTGTTCATAATTGTTTTTATTTCTGTTATTGTAATAAGCAGTTTCATGCACACGATTTTCATATTTGAGTGTTTTTATTTTATACTATCTTCTTCTTCTAAACTCTTCTGAAACGTCATTGTAGTTATTTTGTTTTATTATTTTTCTTTTTTCTCAGAGAGTAAAAAAATCGATGAGAGTAATAATTTGGCACATGTTTCACTGTCCATATAACAATATTAATATTTTTAAATTAAAATAAATCAATAAAAACATTTCTTTAAGCACGATTTTCATTTTATTTTGAACGATGGACAAATGTTGATTATCTTTGAGTGTTTATACGTTAGTTTAAATCCATTAAATAACCGAAATTGCAAAATAATTGAACAGCCACAAATAAGACGTCTACTCTCGCGCCATGTGTTAATACTTTTTACGGTATTTTGACGTTTTTAGCTACATTTTCAGACCGATTTGGCTATAATTTGACATTTAGGGTTCTTAAGTGTCAATAAACTTATATAACAAAACTTGTGGACATAGGTCCACGTTTTGGTATAGCCCCCATATAACGGTACCCCGCGATTTGCGGTATTTTGACGTTTTTAGCTACATTTTTAGACCGATTTAGCTATAATTTGACATTTAGGGTTCTTAAGTATCAATAAAAATATACAACAAAAGTTGTGGACATAGGTCCACGTTTTGGTATAGCCCCCATATAACGGTACCCCCCGATATACGGTATTTTGACGTTTTTAGCTACATTATCAGACCGATGTAACTATTATTTGACATTTAGGGTTCTTAAGTGTTAATAAACGTATATATTAGAAGTTGTGGACATAGGTCCACGTTTTGGTATAGCCCCCATATAACGGTACCCCCCGATTTACGGTATGTTGACGGTTTAGCTACATTTTCAGACCGACTTAGCTATATTTTGACATTTAGGGTTCTTAAATGTCATTAAACTTATTTAACAGAACTTGTGGACATAGGTCCACGTTTTGGTATAGGCCCCATTTAACGGTACCCCCCGATTTGCGGTATTTTGACGTTTGTAGTTACATTTTCAGACCGATTTAGCTATAATTTGACATTTAGAGTTCTTAAGTATCAATAAACTTATATAACAAAATTTGTGGACATAGGTCCACGTTTTGGTATAGCCCCCATATAACGGTAGCCCCCGATTTACGGTATTTTGACGTTTTCAGCTACATTTTCAGACCGATGTAGCTATAATTTGACATTTAGGGTTCTTAAATGTCAATAAACTTATAAACCAAAAGTTGTGGACATAGGTCCACGTTTTTGTATAGCCCCCATATAACGGTACCCCCCGATTTACGGTATTTTGACGGTTTTAGCTACATTTTCGGACCGATTTAGATAAAATTTGACATTTAGGGTTCCTAAGTATCAATAAACTTATATAACAAAAGTTGTGGACATAGGTCCACGTTTTGGTATAGCCCCCATATAACGGTACCCCCGATTTACGGTATTTTGACGTTTTTAGCTACATTTTCAGACCGATGAAGCTATAATTTGACATTTGAAGTTCTTAAATGTCAATAAACTTATGTGACAAAACTTGTGGACATAGGTCCACGTTTTGGTATAGCCCCCATATAACGGTACCCCCGATTTACGGTATTTTGACGTTTTTAGCTACATTTTCAGACCGATATAGCTATAATTTGACATTTAGGGTTCTTAAGTGTAACTAAACTTATATAACAAAAGTTGTGGACCTAGGTCCACGTTTTGGTATAGCCCCCATATAACGGTACCTCCGATTTACGGCATTTTGACGTTTTTATCTACATTTTCAGACCGATTTAGCTATCAATTGACATTTAGGGTTCTTAAATGTCAATAAACTTATATAACTAGTGGACATAGGTCCATGTTTTGGAATAGCCCCCATATAACGTTACCGCCCGATTTCAGGTATTTTGAGAATTTTACCAACAAGTTTTAACCGAATTATCTGTAATTTGAACATTTGACATTTGAAATTCTTAGTGGTCACCACACCTCTCCACCAAAAATTGTCAACAAAGCCCCCATATAACGGTACCTCCCGATTTTCAGTAATTTGATGATTTTAGCTACAATATTAAACCGAACTAGCAGTAATTTGACATTTGAAATTCTTAGTGGTCACAACACCTCTCCATCAAAAATTGTCAAAATAGGTCCATGTTCGGATATAGCTCCCATGTAACGGTACCTCCCAATTTTCAGTAATTTGGCAATTTTAGCTACAATTTTTAACCGAACTAACTGTAATTTGACATTTGAAGGTTGTAGTGGTCACCACACATCTGCATCAACAATTTTCAACATAGCCCCAATATAACGATACTTCCCGATTTTCGGTACTTTGAGGATTTTACTTAAAATGTTTAACCGAACTTAGGTCCATGTTTTGGTATAGCCCCAAAACAAACCTCCCGATTTTCCGTACCTTAGCTTTATCTGTTGGACAAACTTTCTGTAATTTGAAATTTAAGAGCCAACAAAAATTGTTCAATTAAGTACATCCGAACTAGTTGTTAATGCCGTTTGTAGTTCCCACGTTATGTACCGATTTTCGGCATTTTAAGGATTTAAGCTACAATTTTTAACCGAATTAGGAGTTATTTGACATTAAAGGCTCCCATCAAAAACTGTCAACATAGGTCCATGTTTTATTATAACCCCTATATAACGGTACCTGCCAATTTCTAGCCCACCAAACATTGTCAACATACATAGTTAGATATAGGCACCATAAAAAAGGGCCTCCCGAATAAAGCATTTTTTGTACATTATCTGACATTTTAACGTACCCACTTAAAGTTGGGGACAGGAATGAAAACTAATTATTCCATTTTAGTTCCGAATATTTTATGGTGGAGGGTATGAAAAGTTCGGCCCGGCCGAACTTAACGCTTTTTTACTTGTTTAATTTCAATTAAGTATTTGAATTTATCTATGTTACAGTCAAAGAAAAATTTTAGCAGCTTGTAGTAAAAATGAGGTGTCGTATTATCCATAACTATCGTTAGAGATTACACATATGCTACGCGAAAAATGTGCCGGGATTCTGACCTATTAATTCTCAAGTACACCAAGTTCGGCCTCATCTGCCTTCACAAGTACTCAGTCTTCGAATTCATATATGAGTACGGTTAGTATCAGTGTACGGTAGAGTGTGACTTTCATTTGACGTGAGGTGGTTTTGCTTTTAAACTGTTTACTTGTACCAAGGTATCATCTGTTAGTACAATATTATTCATCTGTTTATTTCAAATCGGATGTTCGTTTTATTTACTCAGGTGCTTTAATGTATTTTTCAATGTCCACAATTGATTCAAGACTACCGACGGACTAGCGATTTGATTAGAAATGGGCACGTGTCACGATTGTGACACTAAACAACTGCAACTAAGCACATAAACAAGTAGTCACATCAGCGACGAATAAATTGTTGTTGTTGTTTAGTGTTATGATCATCACATGTGGCTCTTACGCCAAGAAAACTTGTCTGAAAACTCATCTGATATAAAGGCTTGGAGAAATTTTAGATCAAGTATTGCTTTTTCTGAATAATCGTATCATTTTTGCAGGAATACCAGACTCAGACATGTATTAGAACACCGTTGAGTATATAGAATATGTGGTAGGTATACACTTTGATACGACCAAAAATGTGCCTCATCGAAATAATGGTCTTAGACCCAAGGTAAGTTTGGTCGAAATTCGTTGCGCACGATAACTCTAGAACGGATCAACCGATTCGAACCAAATTTGGCACTTGCAATGTTTTGCCCAAACTTAGTTTATGTTCGAAGATGGGCCATATAGTTCAGAAACTCTCTGTAAAATGGTGTGGTCGATAAATCTCGAAGGGAGTAAGCGATTTGGTCCAAAGTTTGATGATCCAATATAGACTAATTTCGAATATCTTTGATTTCATATCGCTGTAAGCAGAGCTACTAGGAGTACCTTTGGTAAACATTTTCAAAGGATTCTAACACAGACCCTTAACCGCGCTTAAACAAAAATGTTGATAATTTGTGTGGGAATTGGCCGTTAGGGCAAATATTTTGAGATCCAAAGATTGGACCAAATCGGTTGCTCTGTTTATGAGATATTGCGCTTACCATTTTATGGAATATTTTCAAACTTTTGTTGGGGAATACCGGAAGGTGAGGACCTATAAGCACCATCTTCGAATTTCATCTAATATTCGAAGAAATTTTCGGATATGCAAAGTGTTGACCAACGCAGTATTCGGTTCGGGAGTTGTCGTGCGCCACTACACATGCTGGCCGTAAACTTGCACCACCGTAATAGGGGCCTTGAGTGCAACTTGTTGCAAGAAAAATCAAAACGATTCGAGAGGAGGTCCTAACCTGCACTTTTCCGAAATTGGGTGTGAGAGGTATCCGAAGGAGTTGACATATATAGTCTATATTGTAACCTGATCTATGTCTCGTAGAAATATTACGATGTCAAAAGTATGGACCAAATCAGTTACTGCCGAAATTTCGTGTTTGAGGTAGCCGAAGAAGGTAGTCCATATTTGAACTATATCAATGTCTGGTAGAAATATTACGATGTGCAAAGTATGGACCAAATCGGTTTATCCATTCGAAAGTTATCGAGCGCATAATTATTGCGAAAAAATTGAAATTTTGTGGAGAGGTACCCGAGGAAGTGGGATCTACGAAATTAAACTAAGGTTGGACAAAATATTCGAAATCGGTTGATCCGTTGAAGAGTGCGTTCCAGCTAGCCAGACGTTAGCATAAATGCTGAGGGCATAAAGAGATCTATGGCCCAATAAACAGCAAAAACTGCTGATAATTTATTTAACTAGATAAAAACTTTCAAATGGCTGAAATCGTGTAGTACCCTTATATAAAGGCTATACCAAAACCTGGACTTATGTCCATAATTTTTGTTGGGGAGTTTCTGTACCATTGGGAATTCCAAATGCCAAGTTACAGTCAATTCCAAATGCCATGTTACAGTCAAAATGAAAATAAAATCCTTAAAACACTTGAAATCGGGTGGTACCACTATATGGGGGCTATACCAAAACCTGGACTTATGTCCATAATTTTTGGTGGGGAAGTTTCTGTACCATTGGGAACTCCAAATTCCACGTTACAGACAATTCTGGCTAAAAATGAAGATAAATCATTAAAACACTTGAAATCGGGTCGTACCGCTATATGGGTGCTACACCAAAACCTGGACCTATGTTCACAATTTTTGGTGGGGAAATGTCTGTATCATTGGAAATCCCAAATGCCAAATGACAGCTAATTCGGGCAAAAATGAGGATAAAATCCTCAAAATACCTGAAATCGGTTGGTACCGCTATATGGGGGCTGTAGAAAAAAATGAGCCCATATTCATGTATTGACATCCAAATCTGAAAGTGTGCAAAGTTTCAGTTCGATCGGTCAACTGCAACTGCGTCAAAAATGAGTTACTAGATTTGAACTAAATCGGGTGGTACCGCTATATGGGGGCTATAGGAAAAAATGTAATCTGTAAAGTGTGCAAGGTTTCAGTTCGATTGGTCAACTGCAACTGTGTTAAAAATGAGTTACCAGATTTGAACTAAACGGACACCAAAGCATGTTAAATAAAACACTGTAATAAAAAATCGTGGCCCTATGTTCCACCTAGGAACCTGGATATTAATAATAATAATGATAAAAATACTTACAAATTCATTAAATTCAAAAGATTATGAATAGTTTATAATATCGCCCACTGTTTCTGAAATATATGAAGAATATTTTAATTTTGTATTATTTTCGTAACAATTTTGAAATAATTTTTTTTATTTAAATTTTTATTTTTTTTTAATTTTATTTGTATGAAGATTGGATTATAATTTGTAAAATGAATTTCACAAAAAAAAAAAAACAACAACAACACAATTGTATAAATGTTTCTCTTTTTCATAGAAAACAACATAATTATAAATTTGTCATGTTTTTAAAAATATTTAATAAAAAATACATTTGTAAAAAAAAATAAGAAATTTTTATTCATAACGATGGTTTTTGGCATGCTCGTTGAATATGTAAGAAAAAGCCAAAACAAAATCATCGACATTTTGTTAATATTACAAAAAAAATATTGTTTTCGCTCTCCTGAAAATTTTGATTTTTAGACTTATGTCGTTATGTATAAAAACCCACAGATTTGTTTTTGCCAAGAAAACAGAAACATGTCTAGATGTTTTTTTTGATTCATTATCTCAAAACGTATTTTTCGATTTTTCTCGAGGCTATCGATCTATTACAGTTACAGATTGTTTTTCATTTAGCAAACATTTTTCCATTAAACTCACTCCAGGCCTGACCGCACAAGCAATTTCATCCAATGGCATTTATCGCGGCCATTGAATTCGCATTTAAAATGTTCGCAGTTAATCCTTTCGGTTATTTCGCTTCAACGATACGCCTTTGCGCGTATTATTATTATTTTCTTTAATTTATTCAATTAAACGCTTCATAAATTTTTACATTTTCGTTCATTCATTCCTGTGGCTTTGGGAATAATGGAAAAACTTTGTTTTTCCTTTAGCCTTGTGAGCACAGGGCAAGTATTGAACATTCGCTCCTGTTGCCAAAATCCACCTCCATTTTAAAAATTTCCCTACCCTTGCCCTGCACTTATTTTATTCAAACGGATGAAGACAAAAGTTTTTGCCTAGAATCAAAACTCAAACTTTGACTGAGATTGTTTTCGACTTCCTGTGTGCCATCAGGCTTTGGTGTTAATGCTTATTCGCTATGTTGCATTATGATATCATCGTCATCATCGTAAAGGGGTTAATTAATAGTCAAATGGATGGATAGTAAAAAATAAAAACTGTGCCGCTTTAAGGCAAACATTGGTTGGCTGTCTAACTACCGCTAATTTGTGCTTTTGTAACTTCCTTAGTAGTAAGGAATTCGCTTGGTGTTGTTGGAAAACTCATCCTTACTGTGGCCTTTATTATTGCATCGCATTGGTTACCCTTCTCCTAAGAATGTGGGGGAAGTTCTTTACGTTAAGACTAAATATTTGTTTTAATTTTATAAATTTTTGGCATATCTGGGGTGTATTGTTTATTAAAGGATTCCCAGCTTTTTACGCTTTAGACATAATTCGTGAGCCATCATAAAATTTTATGCAAAATTGTTTATTGAAAATTTCTGTTGGTTTCATTTAATGGCCAAAACCATTAAAGGTTGCATATTTTGATTGATGAAAACGCTAATTTTGAAGATAATAGCTTTTTTGTTTTAATTAGAAAATTTCTTCAATTAAAAATTCTTAGGTTTATATGAATGGTGATAGCTTTCTGCAAATAAACTTAACCAAATGAATTTCTATCATCATTGGACCTCTAAATCATAAATGATTGAAGAAAGAATTATTGACAATCTTCGGCATATGAGAAACCTAATATAAAATTTATTATAACCTAATATTTTTGGTAAGTTAGAGACCTAAATAGACCCCTTGGTAGGACTTACACTTAGCAACAGGCTTAATGCTTTAATATCTACGGGTTTTATCGATTCGTTTAAAATACCAAAACAGTATCGAAAGCCAGGACCGAAGAGTTTATTATATATTTGGCAGAAATCTATAAGTCGGTGTACGTACAAGTTTCAACATGCCTAATATATAATACCCCAGAAGGGACAAGCGAAACTTCTCTCACATCATATTAATTCAATGATATTGGACTCGGTGATAAACAATACGCCGGCGTGTTTTAAAACAACATACGTAGAGAGGGTTTGCATCGCGGAAATACCAGAAATATTACATTAGAATTATTTCTTTATGTCAGAACGTTCCTTGGGTTTCGCATTTTTTAGACCTTTCAAAACCCGATTGTTCAACATCCCTATGCAAAATGGTACTATTTGGGTTCGAAGTTTAAAACACATGTATTAAGCGATTGAGATATGGGACTTTATTGAAGTAAAAACATTTCATATCAACACTGATAATTGTCAGTCCGTCTGGTTGACTGGCAGATACCCACGATACCTCTCGTTCGGAACAAACGATTTGGCTCAAAATTTGCACCTCGTAATATTTTGTCCAGACTGGGATCAAGGATAGGCCATATAAACCCACACATTCGCGTATCTCCGCACCCACACATTCGCGTATCTCCGCACAGAATTTTTTTGTTCCGTGCCGAGACTCGTCAATTTGGGAACACATTGAGCCGTCGTCGTTTTAATCAGTATACGAGAGTTCCCCGCAGTTATCCCACCACTCGGTAGTAATCACACATATATCACTTAACAAGGTTGTTGCTGTTCCAATCTCTGAAAATTCATAATTATTGCAAATTAATTGCAATGGACTCCTCCGAGGTAAGATCAAGGAAATCGTGGACTTTATTAGTCGGATGGATATCATAATTCCGGCCTTGCAGGAAACCAAACGCCACAACAATTGTAGTTTACAGCGTCGTAATTGTTACAATTTGCTGAGGTATAATTTCAGCAGAAGTCAAGGTGGGGAACTGGCTTTCCTGTACACCAATTCAACATCTATCACGTATTGGATCTAGGCCCAACATTACCCAGCTATAACTTTTATTATTTTATTTTAATACCCATCACTAGTTGTGATATTCGGCCTTATATAATGATGATTGTCTCCATCTGCAGACCGGTCGATTTTATCATCTCTGAACAACGCACTTTTATCAATTCTGGGAAAGCTAATTGGCATAGTTTTACCCAATTCACCAATCACCGCTATACAGAACTGTCCAACCCTTGTGATTTTCAGGTGGCAGAAAGTACGTTGGGAAGCATCACCTCTATTGCAGCCGTTCATTACAAACCTGCTGGTCGAATACCCGAAGCAAGACCAAATTTGCTAGTAGAGGAGGTGGGAAAAATAACCGTGATGAGTTTAGTCGAGTAACCCCATAGTCCAGAAGTTGATACTGGAAGTTAACAGTTGGTTGGTGAGCACAAGAGGGATAAGTGGCTAGACCAACTGAAGCGTTACAACACTGGACCCGAAATTAGTGGATTGTGGGCAATGTCATTTTCGAACCCTCGGAGGAAGGAAAAAGGACCTCAGCCACATTTGGCGACGTTTAGCTGACTGATCCGAAGAAGTGGGCAAGTTATTTTAATAGAACAAATTTCGAGCACCCTGAGGGTGAAGAAGAGAGTAATGAATCGCATTAGACCTCTTCCTGCCGAGGAGGAACAACTACAAATTATCATGGAGGAAACGTTGGGACTTGACGGAGTCTCCATGGTAACGCTAAAACAGCCTAAGCCGGGAGCTGCGTATCTCACCTAAGTTCTCAACCTGTCGCTAGAGCGATGTATGGAAAATGGGCATGGTGGTACCGCTACTGACGGCAGGCAAGGATACCAGCAAAGGTGGATCGTGCACACCGATTTCGCATTTTTCACCAATAAGAACTATTTTTGAGGCCTTACTTCTCGTCAGCGTCAAAAATAGCTATCCAGTTGCTGACTATCAGCATTGTTTCCGTAAACACACATATTAGTCCGGGACTCAACCAGAAAAAGCCGTGCGATAGTAGTGCAGTGTTGGTGGCACTTGACTTAACAACAGCCTTTGATGGTGTTAAGCACACGATGCTGCTTGAGTACGCCGTAGTCTACTCGGCCAAGTTTGAAACTTTGGATAATCAATTATATGTGTGGACGCCAGTCGTACGTGGAATTCGGCATTAAAAAGTGAAAGCCCCGTAGAGTAAAACAAGTATTTTCTTAAAACAGTTGTCCTCGAGGCTTCCATTACGACAGAATAATTTTCAAGATAACTCTTGAAGAGGGTCTCGATTTGAATCAAAAGTGGCACATCGTAAACATTCTTCCAAACTTACATCAAATTCGAAGATGGCTTGGGTCGATCCACTTCCTCAACAAAAGCTAACATATTTCGGCTTGTGAACAGTTTGAGGTCAATTCCAGAAAATGTTGATACCCTCCGCCATGAGATGGAGGGTATATTAAGATTGTCATTCCGTTTGTAAATTATCATTTAAGACCCACCAAAGTACATATTTTCTTAATCAGCGTAAAATTCTATGTCGATTTAGCAATATATCGGTATGTTGTAATCACGGTATCTTCTCAAGGAATAGAAGTAGCCCTCATATAACGGTACCGGTCCAATTTTCGGTATTTTAAAGTTTTTATCTATATATTCTGACTAAATTAACTGTATTTTCTCATTTAGGGTTCCAAGTGGACAAACGACTTATTCACCAGTCGTTGCTGGCCAGTCGTATTGAGTTTTAATGACAACTTTTTATGGACTGTATGCTTTGCAATTCAAAAGTACGTATTTTTTACCTCATTTCTTCGTGTCCATTGGTTTGACAATGGAGTTATTCATTGAGGTTTTTAAATTTATCAAGAGATTTTGTCTGTAACCTTTCTTTTCTCGTACGGACTTCGTCTGATTTTTGCGCCCATTTATTATACCCTCAACATTTATGCTAACGAGGGTATATGAAGAAAATTCAAAAAAATTTAACACTGATGAAGCCAAGGTTTGCACTCTTATAATTCGCGAAATATTGCAGTGTACCACGAAATATGACCATAGTTGGATCACACGAAGTGTTTTTAATCAAACGATTTTTTTACGTTGTTATTCGATTGGCGGTTAAACCGTTTAAATTACGGATATATGTCCAAAGTAAAAGTAGAAGAATACAAAATGAAGATTACACTTCTAATGTATCACATTTCAAAATCTCCACTATATCCACCTTTATGGATGCTGACATTTTGAAGCCAGATTTTAGGTGTTTTTTGTATTTTTGATCTAACTGCGACGCGCATTCGGATATTTCAGAAAACATATAATAGAGTCAAAGTACTCACGATTACGCATAATTTGATATGTACGAGTATATTGACTATGTAGCCCAGACAGCATCACAGAAATCCACTGCCAAAGGCCAAAATTTAGTGCGATGTTTTTTCGAAAAACCCTATTTTTTGGGTACAGTATTTACAATATCCTTGTGATTGTGCTAGGACCCCAAAATATTTTAGTTTTTTGACGGTCCTGATCATATTAATCATAGATCGTGAAAATCCATCCACTAGAACGGCGAAAAAAGCAACTGCAAAAACCAAAAAATGTGCGTAAAATGTTTTTGAAAATATCGCGGATTTAATCGCGTTTTCTGTGGATCGGTTCCTTTTCAATGAAGAAACTGACATACCACTCGCGTTTTTGCGAAAAATTTAGTGGCACGGGAGCTGTATCCGATTTATCCCAAAAATAGTGTGTGATGTTACATCCACGGTTCTTGATGGATTTTATCGAAATATGTTTAGATCGATGTATTTTTTATGGATGATAGTGAAATCGGATGCGCTTAAAAAGTGTATGCACTCTGTGTAAATTATAAGCGTTATACAGTTTGTTGCACACTAAACTGCAGACGTTGCTACATCTTAGCGGCCAAAGTAAATCCTGGCAAATCGCATGCGCATAAAGTGATTTTGAGGATTTCGCGATTTACACGAATTTCAAAATGAACATTACCCGATACAGTTTTATTTCAAGATTATGCCCCATTTAGAGGAACCCAACATTTATTTGAAAGATACCCATATCTTCTGCTAGATGTTAGTGTGTATTCGAGAAGTGATTAGAATAAAAAATATAATTTTTTGCGTGAAATTTAACTAAAATAGAAGAATAACTCCGACCTATTTTTCTTACATATTCTTTAACTAACTCATAAAATAAATTGTAATAAATATTTTATCTTACAAAAATTTTATAAATTTCCTCAATATATTTTTTGTTTTTTGCTATAATATGCAAACCGCTAAACGGATTTGTATAGTTTTGGTTTCATTTGAATCCACGCGATGTTTAGGTTACGTACAGTGAGTCAATTAAGTATTTTGCTTCTTTAGAAAATTGAAAAAATTTCAATAAATTCGGTTAAAACGATCAAATTAGTGGTCAGAAAGTCGAATATTTGTATGTAGTATGTTTGTGGATATTTCAGTATCCAATATCTGCAAGAACCGCTGCGAAAGGCTTAATGGTCTTCTAGATATTGACGAAAATCTATAACAACACAAAACATTTTACCTCAAAAAAGTGTTTTGCCTTTTACATATTTTTTGAGAAAAAGACAATTTTGTTACACGCTAAAGATTTTTATAGTAACCGTTGGAGATTATGACATTATGCAACTGTTACGGCACCAGTTCACCTTGCGACATGTTTTCGCGGTTATTTTCTCCAATTTTCCTACATTAATTTCTTTGACAATATGTTTTATTAATTTTGGTCATTACCGACATTAATCTCTAAGAAAATCGGTAAAAAATGATTCGCCGCTACCTTCAGATCCTAACAAAAGCGTAAAAAATAAATAAGAAGCTAAGATGCATCGCAAATAGTGAAAGAAATTACAGTTTGGAATTAAGAAATTCAAGAACAGAGGCAAAAAATTATTTAAAAAATAGCGAAGATCCTTCCTGACCGCTTCCAAAAATTAATCGTGTCTTCAATATTAATCTCGGAACCAATGTCTTGCATAAAGTGCACACAAGTTTCCAAAATCCAGAGATATTGATGGTTATGTAGCAAATAAAATATTAGAAAATAATTGGAAAATATAGGGAAACAATCATTCCTTGCCAAGACCTCTGAAGTTATAAAATTGGATTTTAAAAATGGAGCGGTTTAGTGGCGAAGGTTTTTAAATATATTTGCATCGGATGACCCTCACATGTTGCGGGAAAATATCAATAAAGAGTGATCTATTTTGTCTTATTTATTAAAAAATAATATGGCTTTTTCTTGCAAATTACCGTCAATATCTTTGGATTTTGGAACCTTGTGGACACTTCATCCAAGACATTGGTTCCGAGATTAATATTGAAGACACGATTCATTTTTGGAAGCGGTTAGGAGGGATGTTCGCGATTTTTAAAATAATTTTTTGTCTCTGTTCTTGATTTTCATAGTTCCAAATTGTAATTTCTTTCACTATTTGCGATGCATCTTAGCTTTTTATTTATTTTTTAAGTTTTTGTTATGATTTGAAGGTAGCGGCGAATCACTTTTCACTGATTTTCTTTGAGATTTATGTCGGCAATGACCAAAATTAATAAAAAATATTGTCGAAGAAATTAATGTAGGAAAATTGGAGAAAATAACCGCGAAAACATGTCGCAAGGTGGTAGAACTGGTGCCGTAACAGTTGCATAATGTCATAATCTCCAACGGTTACTATAAAAATCTTTAGAGTGTAACAAAAATGTCTTTTTCTCAAAAAATATGTAAAAGGCAAAATACTTTTTTGAGGTAAAATATTTTGTGTTGTTATAGATTTTTGTCAATATCTAGAAGACCATTAAGCCTTTCGCAGCGTTTCTTGCAGATATTGGATACTAAACTATCCACAACATACTACACATAAATATTCGACTTTTTCACTACTAATTTGATGGTTTCAAACGAATTTATTAAAAATTTTTCAATTTTCTAAAGAGGCAAAATACTTAATTGACTCACTGTACATATTTTTTATATATTTTTTAGATGCATAAAAAGCTTGAATTTTATTAAAACATGTTGCATCCTACCAATTGTTTTGAATCCTTTCCTAATTTCCGCGAAAATTTACAACTTTTTCACTAAAGTTATGGGACCTCAGTAAACATATAGGAAGTACGAATCCATAAATTAACAATGTATCTCGATATAATGAATAGCGTTTTTATAATATTTTTTGTAATAATCAGAATTGAAACCGCCATAACTTTTGCGCGCAATATTAAAATTATTATTTCGAACAGATTTGAGAATGGGAATTTTTTCTCAATGCATGCACCAAAAATCGTTCATGTGGCGTCAAAAACAAATTTTAATTTTTTTTCAAATGGAATATTAAAAAATGCTGACTTTTCCACATATCAGGAATATTGCCAATTATTTCATATTCCATTTCAGAAAAAAAGGATAAATTTTTTTTCGCGCTACATCAACGATTTTTGATATGTAGGTTAAGAAAAAGATTCCCAGTACGAATCTGGTCGCGAGCCAATTTTTGGTTGTTGCGGACAAAAGTTATGGCGCTTTTATTTCGCTTTTTAAGAAAGAAAATATTATAAAAACGCTAATTATTTTAATGAGCACAATTGTTACAAAAAAGTTCTTTCGAAGTGACTTCAGCGAGTAGATTGCATAATACCTGCAAAATGTTACACAGAATTCGCGGAATGTACATAAAATTGGTAAATTATTGAATATAAGTCTACATTTTTCAAAATTAGGACCCGTTTAGTGGTCATATAATTACATATAAAATTGTTGTGGATCCAAACTTCACGGCGAATCAAATGAGACTGCAATCATACAGATTGGTGTTATAGTTTGGATGTTACAGCCATAATAAGCACATATTTTGTTCAAAAAATAACACATGCATTATGTAGTAGAAAATATTGTAAAAATTTATAGGAATACTTCCTTCATTTTGCTTAAATCTCCCAACAAAATATACGGATTTTGCTTTATTGACATGAGGATATATGTCAAAGCTTCTGAAATGGAAATAGAGGTCAAATAACCCATTTTTAGTAATATGCATTTTAAAATACGTGTAAATTGCGTAATTATCAAAATCATTTTGTCCGCATGTGATTTTCATGTACAGCAAGACCATATCTGATAATTTGTATATATTTTTCGAAATTTAATTTGGAGGCTAAGATGTAGCATCAGTTGCATCTTAGCATTAAAATACCTATAAAATATCGCTAATTTGCGTAAAGTGCATACACTTTTTGTCCGCATCCGATTTCAATGTCCACCATGAAAATCTACATCGATATATATATATATATATATATATATATATATATATATATATATATATATATATATATATATATATATATATATATATATATATATATATATTTCAAGGCGATCAATTGAGAACCGTGGATGTAGCATGAATGTAGCTCCCTTATCAGTGAAGTTTTCAAATCTCTGTTTCCGCTAAAACGAAGATGCTGTATTAGTTGTTTCATTGCAGTGGGACCGAACCGCAGGAAACGCGATAAAATAAGCGATATTTCCAAAAACAATTTTAGGTGATTTTTCTACTTTGGACTTTCTTGTAACTCGTGTTTTAGTGGATGGATTTTCACGGGGAATGATTTATTAGATCCGGAACGTAAAAAACTAAAATGTGCAATCAAGTACGAAGAAATCGAATAACAATTGTAAAAATTAGGCCCGTAAAATATGTTTTTTACAAAAATGTTCGCACAAAATTTCCGCATTTGGATGTAGATTTCTATGAAGCTGTGCAGACTACATTCACATTAGTCGTATCAAACAACACAGAACAACACTGTAAATCTGGCTTCAAAATGTCAGCATCATTTAATGGTAGAAGCAGCTCAAATTTTGAAAAGTAATACATTAGTGAGATGATCCTTATTTAGTTTGCTTCTACTTTTACTTTCACAGGAAAATCGAGAGAAGTGTGGTTTACTCACAAATCGAGAGAAAACAAAAAAAGACATGGTGGCTTCAACCCATTTTTACCCATTTTTTAACATAAATATAGCCACAGCTTCCACACAAATTATCTTTTAAGGCCAATATTTTTTGCCACGTCCAACAACATTTCATTTTATCCAAAAATATTTAATTTGTATAATATCGAACCACAAGTCGCGTATTCTAAAAGGGTAAATCTTGGCTTCAGCTATGTTAAATTTTCAAAAATATTGGTGATATACACTTTCATACGGGCAAAATGTGCCTCATCGAAATAATGGTTTTAGACCCCAAGTATGTTTGGGCGAAATTTGGAGTCGATTTAGCAATGTCAGTCCGTCTGGCTGGCTGGCTGGTGCGCACGATAAGTCTCAAATAGATGAAGCGATTTGGTCCAAAAATTGGCTTTCGCATTATTTTGTCCAAACTTAGTTTAAGTTCGAAGATGGGTTATATCTGTCCACTCCTTCCGGTACCTCCCACACAAAAGTTCGAAAATGTTTGGAAAATTGGTGAGCACGATAACTCTTGAAGGAAGTCACCGATTTGGTCCATGCTTTGCACATCGTGAAATTTCTACTAAACTTAGATGAGGTTCCAATATGGACTCAATCAGTCCACGCCTTCGGGTACCTCCCACAAAAAAATTCGGGAAAGTTCAGTTTAGGACCTGCTCTCGAATCGCTTTGATTTTTGTTGTAACAACTTGTATTCACGGCCCCCCATACGACGGTACAAGTTTCGTCAGGGGCAAACCATACTTCCTGAGAAAATAGCCTGAAAGTTTCAAAAACCCTTTGACGCCGTATGTAGTACCGATTCGATCCAAAATTTGGCATTTATAATATTTTGTCCAAACTTAGTTTTAGTTTGAAGATAAGCCATATCGGTTCACTCCTTCAGGTACCGCCCTACAAAAGTTCAAAAATGTTCGGAAAAATTGTGCGGACGATAATTCTTGAAGTGGAGGACCGATTTGGTCCATACTTTACGCATCCTAATATATCTACCAGATAGAGATCAGGTTTGAATATGGACTATATTTGCCCATTCCTTCGTGTACCTTCAACACAAAATTTCGGATAAGTTCACTTCAAGACCTGCTCTTGACTAACTTTGATTTCTGTTGAAGCACCTTGCAGTCGCTGTCTGAGTTACAACGGTAAAATGTCCACTGAAATGTCTAGTGGGCGCGATATCTATCGAAAAGATATGACTCTCAAAATAAGATCCACTTTCGTAATGCACTATGTCGGTCGATTCCCTCCTCCGCAAAACTTTTGAACTTTAATCCTAATCCACATTGTTGTCGGTTCAAATGCCCAAAAAGTGTCACATAATTCTGAAAAGACCCTAAACACATTCGATCTGTTTGTAGATGAAAGTTCCAATTCACATAGGCTGAGGGTATATCTCTGTCGGTAAAGCCGACTGATACTTTTTTACTTGTTTTGTTTATGATTTATTATCTTCCGTTTTTCCTATCTTTATCCTAAAGCGATATAATTATATGACTTTAAAAAAATGGAGTTTTTCATGGCTGATATCGTTTTTCTTATTATTGGAGATACCGTGCCACCTTTTACATGTACCACGCACATTTCACAAAGTTTCATGAAAGTTTGTTCTTTAGTTTTCGAGATATAACATACAAAAAAAGTGGTCGTGGTCGGGAATTCGGGTACCAAGAAAGAAAATTTGATCGGGGTCGATACCACCGTAGTCTGGAACATTAATTTGCAAGCCGATGCGTTCATAAGTTTAACGAGCCCCGAAATTCATCATTAAATATATAGCATTTTGGACTACGGGACATTCCTGAAGATTTTCTGAAAATTTCAAGAAATTAGGTTCAGTAGTTTTCGCAAAATAATGTATTGAAAAAATTATCATCCGATAATTTGTCACAGCTTTCGAAGTGGATAATCACGGCAAGAGTGCATCATTCAAATTAAAGAACCAATGAATTCAATCGTAGCCAACATTCGCCAAAAACGAAGGTCGTGAGGGTCGCCCAAAATCGAACGTTGTGCCAGAAAAAAATAAAGCCGTGCGTGAACGGATAATGCAAGATCGCCATGTTTAATACGACAAGATAGAGGCAACCTTGGGCATCTATTCCACCAACTGTCATTTGTTATTGTATCAACACATGGCCGCAAAAATGGATTTCTCTCGTTACATCCGGTAAAATTGGACAGTCGATCGAAAAAAGGTTTTTTTTTATGGTGCAATGAAAATTGATCTATGCTTAGGATCCCGAAATAAAACAGAAATCGTTCGTTTGGGTCTTCGAAACCGAGCCAAATCCAACGAAAGTTGTTCATGGAAGAAGACCTTAGAAGCAAATGATGGCCTTTTTCTTCGGCAAAGCTGACCGTGTGGCTACTATACGGCTTGTGAACGGTGAATTCTGAGTGTTACACTACAATTTGTTTGCCTGAAGTCTTTTGAGGAATTCGAAAAACGAACAGGAGAAGATAAATCGTTCTGCATCATGACAATGCGAGCTCTCACACATCGATTCAAAGCAGCGCCTGTTTGACCGGACAAAGCGTGTAATTGATGAGTCATGCGTCGAACAGCCCTGACTGGGGATCCAATGACTTCATTTGATTCCAGCACATCAAGAAAAAAATCGGGTTCAACGATTTTCGTCACCAGAAGATTCTGTAAAAGTGTTCAAAACCATATTTTGAGGTGTCTCAATCAAGCCACTGTAAACAACCCAACACATGGTCGTATTTCAAACTGTCCAAGCTTTCTAAATAAAATGTCAAATGACACCTGGCGACGCTGCGTGTTGCCTAGATCAGGAGGTTTTCTAGTGCGCCTCGTATGCAGTCTATTTTCACCAACCCTGTACATTCACTGAACATTCCAGAATTTGTTCAGTACAGTTCAGTGCAGGCTCCAATTATTTTCCAAACGATGAAACAAATCAAAATCTGGCCCGATTTTCATAAATTTTAGTAGAATTCATACATACATTTTTTTGTACTGGTAAAATTGTTTCATCGATTGAAAAAATAATTGTGGCCTGTAGAGCGGTTTTCGGAAAATTCGCTTTTGGCCCCCATGCGAAGTACTATGGAAATAAAGTTCGGTCAATTGATTGGACCATGATTGGACCATGAGAATTTTCGTGAAAATGTACCTTTGGCCCCCAAACAAAATACTTTGGAAGCAAAGATCGCTGGTTGGCACAGGATCGGCTAGATTGTCATAACATTTAATATATAAGATTTTTGGATCAAATGGGAAAACATTAAGGGGTAGGATAATTTTGTTCATGTATAAGGAGACAATATTCTCCATAGAAAATATTCTTCATAAATTAAAGCTAGTTATCGATTTTGTCAAGAAGTTGCATTTAGACTTTTTTCATCTGAATTCTAGTATATGACTTTATTTTTTTCTTTGCTTGTACAAAAATCAAATCACATTTATCTTTTATTTATGACAAAAAGTCACACATTTTCACAATTAATCCTTACCCCATAACCACACCAACGAAAATTATTTTAATTTTCAAAATCCATCAAATCCACTGAATACATGAAGTGATGTAACAATCACTTGTCATTAACCACAAACAAAATGACACAAAAACACCACACCCGTTTCCTGTTACATTTACTTCGGAGAGATTAACCATTCATTTTCCTATCAACACCAACGACGCAAACACACATTCTAAATATGTATGTATGCCAACCTTACGCAGTATATTGTTCTCTGATTCTACCTTATTATTACAATTTACCCCTTTACATGAACTTGGCGGATGGATTTCCCTCAAGGATATGAAGCAGGAAAAAATAATTATTTACACATCATACAAATATGACAGTGACAAAAGGAAGAAAAGTGAAAATTCATCATTAATTTTGATAAACACACACATGTCTCCCCTGAAGAAAACTTTCAAAGTAAAAGTAGATGACTTCTGCAATAATGGAGATGGTGGGTGCTTGGTGAAGATGACATGTGTTTCGTATTTAACTTCACTTCAACTCTAACTCACACTCTCTCTCCGCTACGTTGTGAGTTTGTTTTGTTTTTACGTTTTAACTGAAATAAATAATTACAACATAACAAAGCCGTAAGCTCTGATAGATGATTACGAAAGGATCACGTGTGTTATAGTTTTGAAAGAAAGCACACAGACGCACATCCGCGCTTACACGTTAACATTCATATGAATAGCTCTGAATTGTGTCCTAATAAGATGACAATAAACAGAAAGCTCAAGAAATTCATTAAACAATATGCCAAAGATATTAAACAAATACGAAATGTCTAACAATAAACATATGTGTATGTGTGGATATCTGTGTGCGGGTTTGTGTATTTCAGGATATGATTTTTATATGACAAAAGTAGCAATGGTTGTGCAAACGCGTGCAAACAACGCGAATAAGTGCTTCAGGCATATTCATCATTAATATTTGTTTTGTTATCATCATCAGACCATCATCCACTGCTAAGTGTGTGTTAATGGTGGGGTAGCCCATTTCGGAAGGATATTAATCAGTAAGAAAGGTGGTAATATTGCTTGAGGTTTATTTTGGCGAAGGATGCCCTAGATTACTAAATTAATGAGAATAAAGTAGAAGTAGGAAACTCGACTGTGCCAAGTAAAAGTACATCTTAAGTTAAACATTGGTTTTCATAAGTGTGGATTTTATACTTTCATACTTTGGGCTAACGTCTCTCCCTCCGTTTGTCTGTCTCGCTGGAGAGAAGGATAACTCTCGAACGCAGTAAGGTGGACCGTATTGGTCCATATTTTGGTATAGCTCCCACGTAACCGTAATTTCGGAATTTGGAAGATTTTGGCCACATCTTCTATTCGAATTAGCTGTATACTGATATTTATCTATGTACCAGCAGTCTGCTTACCGAAAATTGTTTGGTAATAATTAAATTAGATATTGGAGTAGTTATAGCTCAGAATTCCGCTACCATCGACTGAGTTGAACACTCATTGCTCACCTCTGCAGTCCATGTGGTGAACAGAATGGCCGTAGATTTAGTGATGGATATTTGCAAATTCCTCGCGTGGAGAAGTTCATAGCACATACATCGGTTAAATAGGCGTTCAGCCTTTTACAAATGAGATCAGGGAAGGTACCTGACGCCAAGATCGTACAAAAATCAGCATTCGATCTCAATGCCGTCTAAAGGTAGAACCCAGGAAAGGTAGAAGTTGAACAGTTCCGAAGATATCACCCCACCTCGGGGAACTCCCTGTTTCACTATACGGGGCTTGGACTTCTACTTCCCGAATTCCTGTACGACTGGCGTCCATAAAACTAACACGGTAACCTGAGCTAAGTTTAAATGAGATGTGCCTACACCTGGGAAGTTTTTGTGGATTTTGAAACTTCAATGATAATAGATGAGACAAATTAAAAAAAAAAAAATCGGCGGAGGGATTTTTAAAAAAATCGCGGTCAAAATTCACATATGAAGTTTTTTATGTTTTACAGGATTTTGTTGAAAATGTTCCAATTTAAACTTATATATCTCAAAAATGTTACAACCTAGGAACAAATTACAAAGGCCAATCTTGTACAGACAGCTATACGATTTTGTCCAGTCCCATTTCGATAAGAATTGTCGTTTTCACGATAAATCCTGAAAATATAAAAAAGAGAGGAACATTGAGGTGCATTGAAAAGTTAGGAGTTCACCCAAGTCCCACACATTCAACAATTATGCTACATTTCAAGGGTGGTTAAGTCCGATCATCAGCCATATTAGAATGTCATTTAGGTGGGTGAACGAAGGCTAATCTTGGAAACTAGCATTTATGCGTAAATCATTCGAAAATTGTATACCTATACGAATCAATGTCTGTTAATTAATCCAAACTTTTCATATAGCCCGACTTAGCTGGCGACCCCATTTTTCAATGCTTTATTGCAAATACTATGACAACTTTTTATAGTAATAATAATTGTTCCACAAACATCCCAAGCGGCACAAGGGATGTGGGACCTACAATTTATCGGAGAGTCCGAAAGGTGTGTCCTAAGACACCGCTTGCTGAGAATTTTACATGGCTGAAATGCAAAGGAAATGTCGACAACATTACTGAGGGGTATATTGCCACCGTTTAAAATTTGATTTTGCCTAGCCAGGGAATCGAACCCACGACCTTGTACTTGCTACTTAAACATGCTTGATAGGCTTGCTTATCTATGGGTTATCTCTTGTAATGTTGGACGTCTCCTTCTAGATCATGAAGATCCTCCTGGGCTGCCTGGGTCTGTGGTCTGAATTCTGCTACCATCGACCATGACATTCAACTCTATTGTTCTCAACTCTGCCGCCCAGGTGGGAAACAGAGTGGCTGTAGATTTATTGGCGGATATTTGTATATTCCTCGCGTAGAAAAAGGTGGTTAGATCAGACAAAAAGGAGTTCAGCCTTTCGCAAATGTCGACAGGGAAGGCACCTGACGCCAAGGTCGTACCATCATCCGCATACGTTACGATCTCAATGCCGTCTGCAGCGGTTGGAATTTAGGAGAGGTATATGTTAGACAGTTCCGGCAATATCACCCCACCTTGGACTTCTTGATCGTAAATTCTACGTACGACTGGCGTCCATACATATAATTTATTATCCAACATTTCAAACTTGACCGGAGCGCAGTCTGCTCAATGACCTCAAACAGCGTGGAGTGCTTGACAGTATCAAAGGGTTTTGATAAATCATGCTCCACTATCACTGTTCTATTGCACGGCTTGCTCTGATTGAGTCCTCGACTAATATGTGTGGAAATGTCGTGCTGCGCAGTTGTTGCTATTGATCGGCAACTGGAGAGTTATTTCTGATGCTGGGAAGGACTAAAGCCCCAAGCGTCTTTGCTGCGGGCGACAAAAGCGAAATCGGTCTGTACGATTCACCTTTACTGGCATCTTTGCCAGGCTTCAGTAGCGGGACCATTTTTCAGACTTCGGGAACAATAAGGGTGGCTAGCGACAGGTTGAGAACATTAGTGAGATACTCGACTTCCGGCTCATCCACCTGCTTCAGCATTACCAAGAAGATTCCATCTTTGGATGATTTAGGGTTCCTGATGGAATTCTCAAGATCATTCATTGTTAACTGTGGTGGTTCATCCTCGGCAAGAAAAGATCTGATGCGACGTAATACTCTCCTCTTCTCCCTTTCACTCTCAGGGTGCTCGACAAACTGTCGATTAACGAGCCGTCCGTTGCTCGCAACAGAATTTACATCCTCCATATTGATGTAAGCTTTAAATAGGGTTTAAAAATGACCGCTCATAAATATGGTTTCTGTAAAAAATCATCCGCAACATGTAGCCAATGTAAAACACACACACACACTATTTTCTCTGATAAAGAGCAGCAGTATATGATCCTTGTTATCACTGACGATATGTTTATGATATTATATTGCTATCTTGTTGTCACCCTGGGTTACCTTCCCATCGCAAGAGTCGACAGAAAATAACAATAAGTTACCTATATGACGAAATTGTTGATGACAGCATCTGAAAGAAGTTATACACTTCACGTGTGAAAAGCATTTACTCGTACATACATATGTACGTATGAAGGGTACAGAAACAACGGTGTCCACAGAGGTTTAGAAGTCAAGAAACTTGTTTCCTTGCTTCGTTTTTTGATAAATGACACAACTTATGGCAGATGACAACTTGTTACTGCCGCTGGCGGTATTGTGCACACAGGCACTACATACATACATTGTATGTATGTACGTGCATTAAAACAAAACCCATTAGATAGCATATGTCCACAACACACACAAATGTTATTAAGGACAACAAGGTGTCATGTTCCTTGTTACTTTTTTGGGAGGATTTTTAAAATGAAATTTATTTTCTTTATAATTTCTTGCTTGGCAAGAAAATAAATCAAATAATTAGTCATAGTTTTGCTTAATTTTTCGACCAGTGACCACAAGAAGCCAAAGGCTTACGACAAATGTTACCCAAAGGTCTCATAATCTTTGCAACCTTATATTACCTAACAACCTAAGAACTCTTTATTCTTCGTTTTGCTTCTCATCTTGGGCGGATAAATGGTGACCTTAAATATTTCCTTTAATTTAAATATATTTTTGTTTATATATGATTTTGCTTGACTTCCTTCCTTCCCCCCAAAGACATACTTTGTCACTTTTGTCCTTGTTGCTGTTGTTGTTTGGTTTCGGCTGTAATAAAATATATAAACTATAATTTATAGTTTTCAAGTGTGTTGAAATGGCAAAGGATAGCCGCAGACGCAAATCTTGTCGTGTGATAATAATGTTAAATTATTTCTTTTTAGTTTAGTTTGGAATGTGGCGAAGGATATGGAAATTGTGGTGGTGAATTTCTGCTAGCATTTCTATGCGAGTGAATATTCATAACTCTTAAGGGGCTATTTTTGCCTTAATTTACGTATCTTAAGAGTTATTAGTGTTTATCCTTGTTTTTGTGTTAGTTTGTTTGTAGAAATGTTCCTATAGTTGATAATTTATATATTTGTGAAAAGTCATTCTTACAATCAACCCCTTTTTCCTAGAACTAGAAATAGTTTCTAAGACTGTTGTTCTTGTTGTTGCCGTTCTTGTGAGCAAAAGTTTTTATCGAAAGTTTGCCAAAAAGAGCACAAAGTTTTTCCGTTCCTTGGCCTCTTCATATGGAAACTGCTATGCAAGGATTCGAATGTACCTTAATAGTGTATAATGTCTCCCATGAGGTAAAACATTTACAAGTTTCTTACTATTTGCGAACTATGTAAGAAGTGAAAGGAATTTCTTTCGCTGGTAAACTTTTAATGAAGAAATATTTAAATCCTATAAATCCTTTAAAAACAAAAACACAATTGATTGTATATTTTTCTAGTTTAAAAAGGTAAAACAAATTATTGAAAAAAGAATATCCGCTGGGGGTGGGAACAAGCGACTATTTCAAGTAACTGGAAGGATACTGAAACAACAAAAAATTTACTTTAATTTTGGTGTTTAACAATAAAAATGCCAATGTAAGATATAACTTTCTCTGAGAGGGCACTGCACCTTCAATTCCAGAAAATGCATCCTTTTTGCAAGTAAATTGCAATGGTAAGATCAGGGAAATAGTTGATTTTATGAGTCGGAAGAATAACAACTGCAGCTTACAGCGTTCTGATGGTTACAACGCACTGAGGAAGGATCGCACTGCACATTTTTCAGAAGTAATTGAAATTATTTTAATTGTTATTCGAGAATTCTATTTGTAATTAGTAACATTTCATTTGTAATTCGAGAATTCCATTTGTAGTTTTAATTATTCCATAATTCGAAACATTCTATTTGTAATTCGAATTATTCTATTTGTAATTCGCATTACTCCATTTGTAATTCGAATTACTTTATGTGAAGTTGGAATTATTCCATTTGTAATTCAAATCATTTTATTTGTAATTCGAAAAAGCCAGATATAAAATTAACACAAAAAATATTTTGTATTTTTTGTTGTTTCGGATTGCAAATGGAATAATTCGAATTTCAAAAAAAATAATTCGAATTACAAATGGAACAATTCGAATTACAAAAGGAATAATTCGAATTACAAATAAAATAATTCGAATTACAAATAAAATAATTCGAATTACAAATGGAATAATTCAAATTACAAATATAATAATTCGAATTACAAATAGAATAATTCGAAATACAAATGGAATAATTCGAATTACATATGGAATAATTCGAATTAAAAATGGAATAATCCGAATTACAAATGGAATTCTCGAATTGAAATTAATTGTTACGAATTTTAACTAAAATTCTTCGAATTACATCTGAAAAAGGTGTAGAAGTGGAGGTGGGGGAACAGCTTTCCTATTGCACCAGTCTGTTCAATACTGTTGAATGACTCGTACATGGAATGTATGGGGGTAGCAGTCAGGTGTGGAACTGCCAATAAATAGATATACTTTAGGTTTTACCGATTGATCTTGGGGGCTTTTAATGCTCATCATAATTGCGGCATTCTCCATTCGGAAATAGCCAGATTGAAATAACAACTTTTTGGACGGTCAGTGGTGACGCCCCTACCAGAATTAGCGCATAGTGCGGCAGTTCGCCAGATACATACAACCATCTTATCACCAGGTCTAACAAATGACGTCACCTGGCAACCTGTCGTTTCTCTTAGATCAGACAATCTCTCCATATTTGTCTCCATCTAGTTTCAGACATTTCACTAATCACCGCTTCAGAGATCTGTTCGGGTAGCAGAGAAGACATTCCGAGTCATCATCACTGGACAGGTGATACCGCAGATTGATATTACCTGTGATGGTCAATGAGGCCGCCTCTATCAGAATTTGCGGAGATTGTCACAGTTCGCCAGATGTAAAAATTCTGTCACCTGGTCTGACAAATGATGTCACCTGGCAACCCACCCTTTCTCTTGGGTTAGACAATCTCATCGTAATTATCTCCAACAGCAGACGGGCCGATTTCATTACCTCTGAACGTCGCGATTTCTTCAATCATAGGAAAGCTAATTGGCCTAGTTTCAGAGAGTTCACTAATCACCGCTTCAGAGATCTGCCCAACCCTTCTGATGTCCGTATAGCAGAGAGGCTGTTCCGAGATATTATCACTGCTGCAGCCGCAGCGGTATTAGCTAATGAGCGTGATGAACTTCGTCGAACAAACCCCAGTGACGCCAAAGTCAAGGAGCAGATACCGGTAGTTAACAGGTTGGTCCGTGAGCCTAAACGAAAAATAATTGCAACATGGAACTCTGAAGAGAAGGAATATATGCTTCCGGAAAAAAAGGAAAGATCATTAAAGAGCAGAGAGGAGCACTACGTCGCATTAGCTCTCTTCCTGCCGAGCATTAAAGACCACCACAATTCACAATGGATACTAGGGTGGGGCGATTTGTGTGGAAGCAAAAAAACCTTAATGAGCCCTTCGCTTTTCTGATTCCTGGGATTGAACTGAGCAAAAAAGTCCACTGGACCATATATCTACCGTGAAAATCGAGCCTCCCGATTTTGACTTTAAGTTTTTTATTGACGTTTTTTGGATATTTTGGCATATAACAGCCAAACCATTGAGATTTTCGATCCAACACGAAGACAAACACTGTAGCCAAGATAGTAATTGAAAACTCTCGAATACATCGCAAAAGCATTGGAACGCTCCTTCAGGCAGTTTTGGTCTAAAGAATGTCCAAACTTTTCAGAAAATGTCGATAAATGACATTGTGCTACAAAATTTGACCCGAAAAATTTTCAAGTGTTCTGATGCAAAATTATATCGTGTTGGGATCCATGGACAACGACAATGCCTTTATTTCGTTTGGGTCACTTCGTTTTATTTTTTTTATAACGGTAAAAGTAGTGAAAATCTGGGTTTCTTACATTTTAAAATTTAAACGGGCATATCTTATTTTTTCCACAACGGATTTCTTTTGATCCTTCTTCCTTTTAAAGGGGTGAATAATGTCTTTTGAATAAGTTTATGTCTGAAAACCCCCACAAAAAACCTATAAAGGAATTTCTCATAATTTTCAAAATAAATATTGAACAAAACAAAAAAAAACATTATATTTTTGAAAATTATGAGAAATTCCTTTATAGGTTTTTTGTGGGGGTTTTCAGACATAAACCACTATAACTTAGCCATTTGTTAACCGATTTAAAACAATAATAGCTTATTCAAAAGACATTATTCACCCCTTTAAAAGGAAGAAGGATCAAAAGAAATCCGTTGTGGAAAAAATAAGATATGCCCGTTTAAATTTTAAAATGTAAGAAACCCAGATTTTCACTACTTTTACCGTTATAAAAAAATAAAACGAAGTGACCCAAACGAAATAAAGGCATTGTCGTTGTCCATGGATCCCAACACTATATAATTTTGCATCAGAACACTTGAAAATTTTTCGGGTCAAATTTTGTAGCACAATGTCATTTATCGACATTTTCTGAAAAGTTTGCACATTCTTAAGGCCAAAACTGCCTGAAGAAGCGTTCCAATGCTTTTGCGATGTATTGGGGAGTTTTCAAATACTGTCTTGGCTACAATATTTGTCTTTGTGTTGGATCGAAAATCTCAATGGTTTGGCTGTTATATGCCAAAATATCCAAAAAACGTCAATAAAAAACTTAAAGTCAAAATCGGGAGGCTCGATTTTCATCGTAGACATATGGTCCAGTAGACTTTTTTGCTCAGTTCAACCCCAGGAATCAGAAACGCGAAGGGCCCATTAAGGTTTTCAAATCGCCCCGGCCTAATGGATACTGTTGCGAATTTCAGTAGGAACGTTAATTATCCAAAGTGTTGATTCTTGATGGAATCTCCACAGTTGGATAAGCTGGGAGTCGAGTTTTCCACTAAACTTCTCAACATATATCGTTTCCCCAGACTGGAAAATGGACAGGGTGTTTCCACTACTGAAGTCAGGCAAGGAAGCCAGTAAAGGTGAATTGAACAGACTGACTTCGCTTTTGTCGCCCTTGGCAAAGACTTTGAGACTCAGCGTCAGAAATATCAATCTAGTTGCCAATCACCAGCATGGGTTCCGAAAGGACCGCTGCACGCCATCTCCTCAACCATAGCAAGCCATTCGATTGGACAGTGTTGGCGGGGCCCGATTTATCAAAAGCCTTCAATACACTCAAGCACTCCACGCTGTTGGAAGACATTGAGCAGAAAACCCTCCTTTCAACTTTGAAACGTTGGATAATCAATTATATGGGTGGATGCCAGTCGTACGTGGTCTGCGAATATATGGTCATGCTCTGGTTGCAGTACTTACTCGGGTGTTACCACGAGAGTCATCCTAATCACCATATGGTACTAAGGAGAGAAACGAGGTCCTCAAATCCCTAGCCGGCATCACTTTGGGTGAAGGTAAACAAAATTTGTTGCCCTCATATAACGCGATAGGTCGGCCTATCCAGCAGATTTGGATAACATTCACACAGATGCAGTCGCAGATGCCATTAACAACTATCGAGTGAAAACATTCCCCATCTATGACAGATGGGAAACGTCACCTGCCATGAAAAACCAGTATAGTTATTCAAACAAGTCAGAATTTCGCGCAGAGAACTCCTAATACCTATAGCGTACCATCTAGACCGAAGATTCTTTTCGTACGGCAAAACAATGACGTCCTCTCGTGACAGTACTTTATGGGGGGTTCCCGTGAGAGCCATCCGAATTACTATATGGTGCATAGGACGCCCAGACATGTCAGGAGGGATTTTCATGATTTAAAAATCAAAACAATGGCATGCTCTCGTGACAGTACTTGCCCAGGTGTTACTATATGTTGGATAGGACATCGCCGCCATAAAACCGGCATGTCAGGAGAGATCTTCATAATCTACAAAGTGAAACATTCCTTATCTATGACAGCTGTAGAGCGTCACCTGCCATGACAAACCAATTTACTTATTCAAACAAGTCAGAATTCCGCCTTGAAAACTGCTAATGTCTATAGCGGACCGTCTAAACCGAATATTCTTCCAGAATGGTTACACATGCTCCCGTAGCAGTACTTTACCAGTTGTTACCGTGAGAGCCACCCGAATCACTAAATGGGAATAGGACACCCACGCATATCTGGAGGGATCTTCATGACTTTGAAAGAAAGGTCCAACGTTACAAAAGATACCCCTACTGCAGCAAGCCTATTAAACCGGTTTGAGTAGTAGTAGTGCAGTCAGAGATATCATAAAGAATTATTGCGTGAATGCGGTCCTCACTCACTGCTGCCACAACAAACAAGAGTAGTTTTGGCTCGACTTGGCGTGGGATGGTGGAGCCGTCTAAATTCCATAGGGCAAGGATTGATGAAACTGTGCACAGCACCTGTTCAGCAGGAAGCACAGGCCCGCACGACCCACTGCACCTGTTTAACTGTCCTGTCAAACCTATTCAACTATGCTAAATATGCTCTTATCACCGCCACTAAATCTACTCGGTTCACCACATGTACTGCAGAGGTGAGTTGAATATCATGGTCGATGGCAGCAGACTTCAGACCACTACCTACCCCAAGATTCTAGGAGTCACAATCAACAACATGTTCACGTTGCACGAATATGCCACAGCTATCTACGAACAGCTGCGATATCCCCAATAAAGAAACCTTGTTGACCACATATAACGCGATAAGTCGGTCTGTGGTAAGCTATACGGCGTCAGCGTGGTCCGCGAATATGGAAAAAATATTTAAACAAGTTAGAATGCCGGCCTGGGATTTCTACGGCAACATTCTCGTAGCAGTATTTTGCCATGTGTTACCTTGAGATCTATCCGAATCACCATATGGTGGATAGGACACCTCCCCCAGCCAGACATGTCAGAAGGGATCTGCAGATAAATAAATAAATAAATAAGCAGGTTTGAGTAGCATCCCCAAAGATGCAGTCGCAGTTGCCATAAATAACTATGGTGTGAATGTGGTTCTCGCAGCTCAGTAGCGTCAGCTGCCACTACAAAGCAGAGTAGTTTTGGCTAAACTGCGCTCGGGATGGTGCAGCCGTCTAAATTCCTATAGGGCAAGCATTGATGACACCGCGTAAAGCACCTGCCCAGCATGCGACACAGGTCAGCACGACACACTGCAACTGTTTAACAGCCCTGCTAAACCTAATCAACTAACTCCCGTAGCTATGTGGTTACAATCCATCGAAGCAACCACATTCCTAGAAGGCCCACAACTAGTCCCATAACTCCCATATCGTGTTCATTATTTCCTTAAGAGGTTATCCCTAGTTGTGCAGACAAAAAACATAATTTTTCATGACTTTTTCAAAGAAACTACCAATATTTTTAAGTTATGCCTTCTTTTATCTAAAAGAGAACACTTTATACGTTTTTGTAAAAGCGTTTTGCGGTGCCAACCATAGCTCGGAAACGAATTGGTCTATATTCGTATATTTTCGTGGGCGTTTTAATAACCTAATAATCCTGTACTTAAGCGAAACAGGATTTTAAAACATCAATTTAAAATAAAAAGGTGAACTATCAAAGTCGAAATTTTGATTATACCCTCAGCATTTATGCTAACGGGCGTATATATGCTTTCATACGAGTAAGGCCAAAATGTGCCTGATCGAAATAATGGTTTTAGACCACAAGTATGTTTGGACGAAATCCGTTTCAGACAATTTGGAGTTGGTTTAGCCTTGTCCATCCGTCTGTCTGTCTGTTTGGCTGGCTGGAACACACGATAACTCTCGAACGGATCAACCGATTCGGTCCAAAATTTGGATTTCGTAATATTTTGTCCAAACTTAGTTTAAGTTCGAAGATGGGTCATATCGGTACCTCCCCCTCAATAATTCGAAAATGTTCGGAAAAATTGTGCGCACGATAATACTTGAAGGGATCAACCGATTTGGCCCGTATTTTGCACATCGTGAAATTTATACCAAACTTAAATGAGGTTCCAATATGGACTTAATCGGTCCATAGGACCTGTAGTGCGATTCTGTAACTAATTTTTTGGTTACCGACAAAAATCGCTAAAACTAAAACGCAAAATTATGAATGAAAAGTATAAATAAATATTGACATCATTCTTGGTATCGACAGACCTGAGCGACTACTTTATTCGATAACTTACCGAAATATTCTGTAATATTGAAAGTTATTGACACTTAAAAAGTTCCACTTACCGACGATTGTCGATACTTCTGTCGTTAACTAGTTACACTACACTACAGCTCTCGAATCGCTTTGATTTTTGTTGTAGCAACTTGTATTCGTTGCCCTCATTACGACGGTACAAGCTATATTAGGGCCAAAGCCAAACTTCCGCTGAAAATAGCCCGAAAGTTGTAAAAACGCCGACGATACCATGTGCAGTGGCTGGAGCGCATGATAATTCACGAACAGAGCAGCCGATTCGGTCCAAAATTGATCATCGTAATATTTTAGTCGAACTTAGTTCAAGTATGAAGATGAGCTATATCGGTCCAATCCTCCCCCACAAGAGTTCAAAATTTTTCACTAAAATGGTGCGCACGATAACTCTCGAAGGTGGTAACCTATTTTGTCCATACTTTGCACATCGTAATATTTCGATGAGACATAGATTAGGTTCGAATATCGACTACATATGTCAATTCCTTCGGGTGCCTGCAATATAAAATTTCGGAGATATTCATTTTAGGACCTGTTCTCGAATCGCATTAATCTTTACACCAAAGATTGTATTCACTGCCCCCCTCCCCCAACACTTTTGAGTTTAAAACTAAATAGATGCTTTTGTTTAGTCGTAACCAATTAAAGTTTCAATTCACACAGGGTGAGGGTATATCTCTGTCGGCAAAACCGACTGATACTTCTTTACTTGTTTCAACGAAAAAATTTACCGTTTTTTTGTCCGAAAATTTGGCACATTTTTTTTAATCTGTCTCGCTTAAAGACAGCATTTTTTATATAATAAGCTCACCAAAATATATGAAGATAGGACCATTCGTTTTCGAACTATAGTTGATACCGACTTCAAAAATGTCATTTCGAGAAAAACCTGTTTTAAGCTGCGAATCTGCACAAAAAATACAACTGGTTCTTCACTTTGAACGGTCATATATAAGCCATATACTACCTGTGCTTTAAAACAAGCCAATAACATGATATGATAAGTACAAGTAACCCCTTAATATAAACTATGGTTCACTTCTCAGACCTTAAAGACTAAAAGTCATGCACAAATAATACTTGAAATACTGCCGACAAAAGCAAATTAGAAACGTCTCACGCCTAGAAAGCAACACCAACAAAATCTTGAAAAGGGTTTAATCGTTTCTGCATTTATTGTAAATCACTTCATTCCTAACTACCCTACAATTGCTTCTTACTGTGAAAAGATTACTCCCTAAAGGGGGTAAAAAATGAAAAATCATTTCACTAATGAGCAATGAAAACAACGTGTTGTCTAAACAAAAACAAAATTATGTTGCAGTGGTATTACCGCATCTGGCCTCGGACTGCTGATAGTGGCAACATTTTGGATAAGTCACAGGCTTTTGAAGGAAATTTGCTCGTCACTTTTCTTTTTTCAAAAGGATTATCGTGAAATAACACCCAATTGCCGTCAGGTTAAATTAGCCATTTACATAATGAAGGTATGTAACAATCACTCTTACCAACACTTTGTTGTTATCTTTTTGCCAAGGAAAAAGTTTTTTTGAACGTTTTTTTTTCGTATTTTAGAAGTTTTATTTGGTTTTAATTTTGTTGTTGTTTTTTCTAGTGACGGATGCTGGCTGGCATGAGGGTTGATGTTTGATGGACGCACGTGGTGGTCCTTTTGGAAGGGGTTGAATTATTTTCTATTGAAGTTATTTAAGGAAGTAATTACAACAAAGTTCTTCCGTTTTAGAATATTTTCCCAAGATTTTCATTTCACAGCTTGTTATAATTTTTTTCTTTGGTAAGGCAAAATTGTTCTTTTTTTTCAGTTTTAAACAGCAAACGTCAATTTAAAAATCGGTTTTAATCCTTTTTTTCTGTGGAATGTTTTCGGATGATACAAAGTAGAGTTGGCAGCAAATGAGCACTTTCACCATTATGACCTCAATAAAGGGTTGGTGTCTGATTTTTGTCAGGTTGTTTTTCCATCACTTGCCAAGATTTTTGACGCGTCATTTTGTAATTTATCCCATTTGTTGGACATCACAAGAAGTTTTGAAAGTAATTTATTTTTTTTTCATCGTCTTTTTTTTTTTTGTTCTCTAAAAAAGGTGCATTTTTAATGATAAACGCCTGTGATTTTGTTCTAAAATCTTCTTTGCAGGATGGCTTAGAGATAACCATATCGAATTAAATTTAATTGCAAATGGCATCATTTGCTGGCATTTTGTCTAGTTTTTTTAAACAGCTAATGTTCATTAAAAGGATTAGAATTTTCAAATTTCACAAAGGATTTTTTTAAGACATTTTCCACCTAATTTAAGAGTTTGATTGGATTTAATCTTTTTGTTAAAAGAAGGTACTTAAAATCCAATATAGAAAACAGTTTGTGAGGAAGGAATTTTATTATATCAAGTAAAAAGTATAAGTCTGATTTGTAGACAAAGACATACTCTCAGGCTGCGATTATTCGGAAAAAATACAAGTGTGCAAAGGCTATAGTCGGAGCGGCATTTTTTAGGGAGCTTTTATACCAAATGACATAGGGCTAACTGAACCAAAATAATTTATAATTTTATATTTGACTACTGTCGACAATGTCCTGATTGAAAGCTTTGCCGAAGAGAAGGAGAGGTATTTGTCATTAAAAAATACTTCAAAATGGTAAAATTGGAAGAGCTTTGTGCATTTTGCAATAACTCTGACATTTTACCATCAATGCCACGCAGATATCCGCATTGAAAATACAATTCCATTAATTAGAAATTGGGATATCTAAGCTTCTTTGTCTATATTTTTAGTATTTTACCACTTTGGTAACACAATGGGATAAATTAAAACCTCAGAATGTCATGATTGTTCTTTTGATAAAATGGACCTAACCAAAGCTGGGATATTCATAACTACAACTCAACTAAAAAAATGGTACGATAACCTACTTTGAATCATTGTAAAGGTGAACTTTTCTTCTTCCATTGACAGGGTTTGCTTTTGGAATACAGTACTAGAAGAACGGAGATATTTTCATATTTGCCCATTCCGATGCCTAACCATCACCAAAATTTTCATCTCTGGGACCCCCATCAGCCTCAAAATTTCATGATGATTCGATCAAAACTTCGACCTGTAGCGTGACTACAAAAATATTACATCTATGTAAAGTGAACGTTTCAGGCTTTGCTTTTGGAATACCCCTACTAGACGCGAAGACTTTTGAATAGAAATAGTGGTGTAGGGTATAAAAATGAGAAGTGGGATGTACACTAACCTCTCTTGCATTACGGTAAAGGTGACATTTTCATCTTCCATTGACAGACTTTCCTTTTAGAATACCCCTACTAGCAGCGAAGAAATTAGCTAAGAAAAAAACGTTGAATTTTGCTCCACATTAGTGTTTACCCATTCCGATCCCTAAATATTATGCAACAATCATGAAATTCAATAGGTTTCTTCCTTTGCATTCATGTAGAGGCGATCTCTTCTGCTTTCATCGATGGGCTTTCCTTTTGGAATACTCCTGCCAGAAGGTGGCTAGACGGACGGACGGACACTTATAGCCAGATTGACTCAGCTCGTCGAGACATTCATTTTGGTATGCAAAGAATGACCTTAAATATGGGGTCATTTTGCGGCCCATACCTCAGGAAAAACGTATCAGTCGGCTCTGCCGACAGAGATATACCCTCAGCCTATGTCTGGGTATCTTTTCAGAATTTTGTGGCCCTTTTTGGGACATTTGAACTTGACGACAAAAATGTTGACTTGGATTAAAGTTAAGTGTTGCGGAGGATGTACTTGGAGGAATGGACCGACATAACCCATTATGGAAGTGGATCTTATTTAGGGAGTCATATCTTTTCGATAGATATCGCTCCCACTAGTCATTTCCGTGGGTCATCGTATAAATGTTGGACCAATATGCCAGGAAGCATGGACTTGTCCACGGAAAACATAATATCGTTCTAAATAGGACCACAACGAACACCATCGGTATACATTTACACACGATCTTCGAACAGAGCCTTAACTGCACCTTGGCACAAATGTCGAATTTTTGTGGGAGATATACCCTAAGAAGGGGATCTATGTGGACAAAATATTAGTGATCCAAAGTTTCGACAAATTGGTTGATCGGTTCGGGAGTTATCGTGTGCTTCAGCCACTACATATGGTTCCACAGGGGTTTTTTACCTCTTTAGGGCTGTTTTCTAAAGAAGTATGGACTTGTCTCTGAAACAAACTTTTACTGTCGTAATTGAGGCAGCAAATTCAAGTTGCTCCAACAAAAATCAAACTGATTCGAGAGCAGGCCTTAAAGTGAACTTACACGAAATTTTGTGTGGGAGGTACCCGAAGGAGTGGACAAATATAGTCCATATTCAAACCCGATCTATATTTGGTAAATATATTAGGATGTGTAAAGTATGTACCAAATTGGTCACTCCCTTCAAGAGTTATCGTGGCCACAATTTTTCCGAACATTTTCGAACTTTTGTGGGGGAGGTACCTGAAGGAGTGGACAGATATGGCTTATCTTCGAACTTAAACTAAGTTTGAACAAAATATTAGGAAGGCCAAATTTTGGAACATCCGTTCGAGAGTTATCTTGCGCTCCAACCACTACACACGGTGCCACACTGGCTTTTTGCAACTTTCAGGCTATTTTCTCAGGAAGTATGGACTTGCACCTGATGAAACATGTACCGTCGTATGGGAGATAGTGAATACAAGTTGTTACAGCAAAAATCTAAGCGAAGAAATGGACCGATTGAGCCCATATTGGAACATTATTTAAGTCCGGTAGAAATGTCACGATGTGCAAAGTATGGACCAAATCGGTTACTTCCTTCAACTTTTTTGGGGTAGTTACCAGAAGAAGTGGACCGATATAATCCATCTTCGAACATGAACTAAGCTGGGACAAAATATTGCGAAAGCCACTTTCGGGCCGAATCGGTTGATCCGTTCGAGAGTTATCATGCGCTCCTTCCAGCCAGAATTGTCTGAAACGAATTTCGTCCAATCATACTTGGGGTCTAAAACCATTATTTCGATGAAGCCGTATGAAAGTGTATATACCCTCGTTAGCATAAATGCTGAGTGTATACAAATGTTGAACTTTTCTGAGAGAGGTACCCGAGGGTGTTGTCTGATATAGACGAAATATACCTTCTTGGCACTTGATGTACGTTTCAGAGAATTATTACCATGTACAAAATTTAATGACAGTCACTCGTTTCGATTATGGTGACCACCAGCCATTTAAGTTGGGCGATGTAGTCCCTTTGAGTCATTATGTCAGGAAGCATTCCAAGGAACATTATACAGCTGTAAATAGGACCAAAAGGAGTACCTTCGGTAGAAATTTCAAAACGCTTCTCGAAAAGACCTAGGACTGCGCTTAACACCACACTAAACTATTGGTAAGAAAGTTTTTTTTTCACAAATAGTACTATCACAATTCGCATATACATAGATATGTATGTATGTAGTTCTATACCGCTTTAGTATAACAATTTTAATTTCCACGTTCCATATTCTTCATAGCAACATTCATCCCTAATTAGCCTTAAGGTAAAAACTTTATCACTTAACACTCCGTATTCTTAAACTCTCCATCACTAACAAAATAACTAAGTAGGGCCAACAAAGAACATAAATAAATAACTGTGATAAAAGTAAAAAAGAAAAATGTTCAGCAATTTCAAATCAATTTCGTTGTTGCTAAATTACATTACAAGAAAAAACTTTGTTGAAATATACTTTCACACTTCTTTCCTTGTCTCAGTGTTTTACCCTCTGAAGAATAACACAAAATTAAGCTTTAATTTTTCATTTGCTTTATGGAATGCTATCACATATCCCCCACACGTTTCCCAGAAATACAAAAACTTATCGACCATATGCTGTTGTTCACTGGTCAATATTATCTAATTGCCTTTTCGACATTCATTTAATCCCTATTAGTCTTTTACCTTTTTCTCTCTCCCCCTCTCGAATTATTGCTGTGTCAGTCGGTGTATTGGATGCCACCTTTCACTTGAAGTAATGAAATGAAGACGTGTTAGGTTGTGGGGTTATGGAACTCCTGTACATTTAAGTAACATATCGAAGGATATTTTCGCCTTCGTACACATGTAGTAGCACACTTAGATTCGAACAGCAATCATGCTTATCCTTTTGAGAAAACATTCCACTTACACTTGTTTCTTTTTTGGTATGATTTACCCTTATTAAGTTTTGATTCTTGACCAGTGTTTTGGTGCAGCTTTTTTGCTTGTTTTACTTTAATTTACAGTGGGTGTTAAAAGACGGTTGTTGCAAAATGAAGCAACTGTTACAATTATTCAAATTATTATAAGCCTATCTCATGAATTCTTTGTTCTGTTTTTATACGTATCCTTCAGTAACTAACCATTTCCACATTTCTTATAGTAGGTATGCATTCCCTTCAAATGCACTGTAATTAAACACTTATTGCTATACCGATACGTTCGATTGTATTTCCTCCTACTGGCGTGACTGTTGTTTTAACTTTTTGTGTTATTTGGTAAGAAAACATTGTTTTAGTAACACTTAATATTGGGTGAATCTCTTCACGTACCCCATCCACAACGAATCGAATTCTTGTCAATAACAAATTCATTCTGCCATTACCTAACCTGAAATGGAAACTCACACACAGACCCAATCAACACACATGGATTGGACATTAAGTTTGGCCACTTTCAATGAAGATGAAAATGATGAAAAAGTCTCACTTGTACACTAAGATAAATTTGTTTTCTCTTTCTCCTGTTGTTCTCCCACATCTTGCTGTCAAGGTATGGTAGGTAGCGTATCAATGGATTTTTTTGGGGGTAGGGAAACCAATTGGTCATCTGTTGTGTAACAGTTGTTGATGACCTTATAATTGTAGTTTTTTGATATACATTGAAGCAGCACACACATATGCACTTATGTATGTATTTTACCTCCACCCACCCACATATCCTTGTTCACACATGCCGTTTTTTGTTTCTTTTTGATATTGCAGTTTATTTGTGATATGCTTAGGATGAACACATGCTTCACTTGTTTGTGTGCCTTGTATTTGGAAACGTATTTGAGTTGTGATGTATTTTTAATCTTCGACAATTGCTGTTTGGGGAATTGGCTTCAGTAGAGAAAAATGGAGTATCTTAAAGTTGAATTGGAGTTTAATTTTAGTACATGAGAGCATAAATCCAGTAAATAACAATGTTTTGTAAAATCACTACATATTTGTTATTATTTGTACTTTTATTATTATAATGGGATTTTAGACATGAATTTATTACATGTGATAAAAATCCTTTGATGTTTAAAGAAACGTGTTATATCATTGAATTTCAATATCCCTTTTATGTTGGTTATTTTTTTGTCATTGTTTTTTTTCGTAAACACATATTTATAAAGATAAGAAATATACATACATTCACGTTTTCCGTAACACACAATTTATAATGTGGTGATTATTTCTCATCAATAACATTGTGCTACAAAAGTTGAAGTTGTTTTTTTAATGCCTTTTTATACCCTCAGCCTTTAGGCTACGAGAGCTACACGCTAAGTATCTGACTTAACAATGAAAACGCTAATATTTACCATCAAAAATAGTTTTATTTTTTTCTTAAGTAGTCTCCAGCATGATTTATAGACTTTTTAATGCGCTCTAACAAATAGTTGAAGCACTTTTTCCACTCCGATTGAGACACCACCAAAACATGGTTTTTGAACGGTTTTATAGTACCTTCTGGCGACGAAAATGCCTGCTTTTCTTGATGTTCGGGAATCAAATGAAATCGCCAAGTTAGAGCGATAAGGCGGATGACCCATCAATTCCACCTTTTGCCCAGTCATACAGGCGCTGATTTTAATCCACTTGGGAGAGCTCGCAATGTCATGATACAGAATGAGTCGTCTCCTCTTCTACGGTTTTCGAATTTCTTAGGAGACTTCAGGCAAACAAACTGTTGTGTGCCACTCAGACTAAACCGTTCTACATTTTTCAAGCCGTACCATTTGCTTCGAAGTGCTTCTTACATAAACAACTTTTGTTGGTTTTGGCTCGCTTTCGAAGGCCTAAACGGTCAATTCGTTTTTTGTTTCGGACTTCTAAGCATATCTCCTGGATTCGTCGTCTGTGACGATCATATAAACGTCGTTTGAAGCACCGCGATCGGTTTTATTCACAATTTCTTTGCACCAATGTACGAGAGCCTTTTTTGAACGATTGTACAATTTTGCTGAATCTAACGAGAAAAATCCATTTTTGCGGACAGGTGTTCATGCAATATCAAATGTTAGTTGGTGAAAGAAATGCCCAAGAGTGTCTCTTACTTACTTACTTATCTGGCCATTTACAGAACATATGTTCTATAGGCCGATCTAAGAAAATATCTCAATTTCTCTCTGTCTATTGCTTCTCTTTCTGAAATACCGCGCCTTGCCATCTCTTCATCCACTTGTTTGCGCCATCTATTCTTTGGCCTGCCAATTCTGCGTGCACCGCCAAGCGGCTCATATTTATACGCCTTTTTAGCGGGTTCATCATCGCTCATTCTTATGATATGGCCTAGCCAACGCAATCGTTGCATCTCAATACTTTTAACTATATTGATATCATTATATAGCAGATACAGCTCGTGGTTCATGCTACGTCGATATTCACCGTCAACGCAGATTGGTCCGTAGATCTTTCGAAGAATTTTTCTCTCAAACACACCAAGCACTGCCTTGTCTGCTTGCGCAAGTACCCAGGGTTCGGAACCATACATCAGCACGGGTAGTATCAGTGTTTTGTAAAGCGTTATTTTTGTTTGACGATATGTGGCTTTGTTTTTAAACTACTTACTTAAGCCAAAGTAGCATCTGTTGGATAATACAATTCTTCTTTTTATTTCACAACTGATGTCGTTAGTTGTGTTTACGGCGATGCCAAGGTAGACGAAGTCTTTTACTACCTGCAAATTATTGGAACCAACTTTAACAGTTGGCCCGATCTCTATGGACGCATTGCGCGTCGACACGATCAACTTAGTCTTCCCGCCGTTTACCGCCAGACCCACTTTAGCAGATTCTCCTTCGACCTTCATAAAGGTATCTGTTACTTCTTTTACTGATCGTCCCATGATGTCTATATCATCAGCATAAGCAAGTAACATGTGGCTATTGGTGTAGATTGTGCCACTTCTTTTGACGTTTGCCCCTCGAATAACCTTTTCCAGCAGGATGTTGAAGAGATCACACGAGAAACATTGCTTAAACATCTTTTGGGACAAAATTCTTCGGAGAGGTTTTTCCTATTTTAACTGAGAATCTCATGTCAGTTAAAGTCATTTTACAAAGCCGAATTAGCTTTGCGGGGATACCAAATTCAGCCATGGTCTGGAATACCTTTGAGCGTAGTGGGCTGTCGAAGACTGCTTTGTAATCGACAAAAAGTTGGTAGGTATCGATCTGCATCTCTTGGGTCTTCTCCAGGATTCGTCGCAGGGTAAATATCTGGTCAATGGTGGACTTGCCAAGTCTAAAGCCGCATTGGACCAATTATCTCGTTGACCATAGGCTTTAGTTGTTCGCACAATATCCCTGACACGATCTTGTAGGCAATCGGGAGTAGACTTATGCCCCTATAGTTACAGCATACAGTATTATCTCCTTTTTTATGGACGGGGCACAGGATACTCAGGTTCCCATCGTCGGGTACTCGTTCTTCCTGCCAGATGGAGCAAAGCTGATGCATACACCTTATCAGTGTGTAGCCTCCGGTTTTGAATAGCTCGGCTGGTAAGCCATCGGCTCCTGGTGCCTTATTATTCTTCAGCCGGTTTATTACTGTGTTTACCTCATCTTGGCTGGACGGTATACATTCAATACCATCTTCTGGGATTGGACCTGTGGTATCTTCGTCGTCTTCGCTGGATACCAACAGGTTTGAAAAATGCTATTTCCATATCCTGAGCACACTATCTGTATCAATTACCAAATTACCTTGCTGGTCTCTACAGGAGGAGGTGCCTGTACCAAAGCCATCAGTTTGATGCTTCACTCTTTGGTAGAATTTTCGACTTCATTCTGTCTCCCGTACATCTCGATTTGTTTAAATTCCCGCTTTTCCATCTCTCTCTTCTTCCTGCGGAAAATACGTTTCTCCTCTCCCCTTTTCCCCCGATACCTCTCTTGTACCCTACGCGTTGCTACGGATTGTAAAGTAGACTTATATGCAGAATTTTTCTCTTTGCAGCACGACACTCCTGATCATACTATAGATTCCTTGGTGGAGGTCTCTGGTATCCAAGTATGGATTTTGCGGCTGTTTGCATGGAGTGGGCAATACTTTGCCATTGCGCTCATATGTTATCAGGATGAGGAGTGCTTTGATTAAGTAATTGGGCTATTTCAGTGGAATATGCTGTGGCTATCTGTTGTGATTGCAGCTTACCGATGTCTAACCTTCGTGCATCAATCACAACATGATCAATTTGATTACTAGTTCTTTGATCTTGAGACAGCCAGGTGCCCTTATGAATATCGAAATGATTAAATCTGGTACTGCTAACTACCATGTTTTTTGCAGCTGCAAAGTCTATCAGCCTCATACCATTGTCAGATGTTTCACTGTGGAGACTGAAATTCCCGACTGTTGGGCCAAAGATATTCTCCTTTCCAATTTTTGCATTAAAATCGCCTAGAATAAATTTAATGTCATGGGTAGGGCAACGGTCATATGTGTCTTCTAAGCGCTCGTAAAATATATCTTTAGCGCAAATAAAGCTGATGTTGAAGAAAATAGCTTTTACTCGAATTGCAGCAAGTCTTTCGTTTACTGGGGTGAAGCTGGATACCAGATGTTTTAGTATCCGACTAACCGTTTTCATTACATTTACCCTTATAAAATAAAAAAACGAAGTGGCCCAAATAAACCCAAGGTATGTTCCTCTTACATGGGCTCCATTAAAACAGAAATAATTCATCAGAAACCCTGCATATGTTCGTGAAGCACAGTGTAATCAACAAGAAGTGTTTTAACGAAATACCCGCGCCCTCCACTGCAAAATAGGTATAATTGTTCCACCAACATCCCATACATTACAACGGAGACTTCTCTCATATCAATGAGTGCACCCCGATTCATATTAGGTTAATGATAAGGGACCTACCTTTTATTGCAGAGTCCGAACGGCGTGTCCTAAGACAACACTTGTATAGAAGTTTTACGTGCCTGAAATACTCAGAAAATGTTGCCAACATTACTGAGGGATATTTTGCCACCGTTGAAATTTTTGATGTTGCCTGGCCGGGTAATCGAACCCACGACCTTTAGCGTGCAAAGCGGGTGTGCGTACCATTACACCACGGTGGCACCTAAAATAGGAGTTACACATAAAATTACAAGTTTTCCCTCCAACACCATACAGTTAATCTTCCAGGCAATTCAATCTCGGTCTACGAGTATAATAAGATTGGAGAAATAGTTGGACCCTGAAAGATGTTCATACACTTGTTGTACATTTTGCTTCCTAAAAGTAATTGTGACACAAGGGTGGCTTACACGGTGCTCTTGAACCAACTTTAAATGAAAAGAGCTTACACCTGGGAATTTTTCGAAGATGGGTTTTCTTCATGAATTGTAATGATTCCAATTCTGATGTTTGAACTGAACACTGAGACCTCAACAACATTGTCTGTTTATTGGAGAGGACCCAGGTTCAAACCTCAGCCGGGGCAGTCGGGCTCTGCTGTGAAGTTTTATTTAATGTTGTAGCAGTGAAAATTCTCTACAAGATTGTTCTTTATGATATTTTCGTAGGTTTTACCATTTTTGAGATATAGAAGTTCAAATTGGGACAATGTCATGACTGCAATTTCCCAACTTAAACTTAAATATTTCAAAAAATCTTGTAGAGAATTTTCACAACTATAAGATTTTCTCTAGTCCCATTTCGATAAAACTTACCATTTTCAAGCAAATCGTGAAAACCTAACATAAAACACCTAAAATGCGACTTGTACTTCTATATCTCAAAAATGGTGAAACCTAGAAACAAATCATTACGGTCAATACTCTAAAGAATAATCACAGCTACAACATTTTCTTTAGTCTCATGTCGATAGGACTTGCGGTTTCCAAGCACAACCGCGAAAACCTAAAATAAACCTGAAAATGTGAACATTGACCGCGATTTATTTAAAAAGCGTTCCGGCGATTTTATCTTTTTTATTTTGTTTAATTTTTTTCATATATAAACATTGTAGTCCGCAAAAACTTCCCAATTTTAAGCTCCTTTCATTTAAAGTTGGTTCAAGAGCACCGTGCTTATGGAACAAATGTTATATGCAGAGTATATTTTTTGTACAGGTATCAATTGCACATTTCTTTGCAATAAGTAAATTGATTGTATTATATTTCTAGCTCACACTAGAAAGCAACAGTCACATACTGTTAGATATATTCATAATTTTCTGGGCAATCAATTTCACATATTTATGTCCAAAAATGCAATATTTTTGTCGAAATATTCCATAATTAAATGATTCTATTAGTTTTAAACGTTTCAAAATATTATTTTTTTAAAGGATTTCACTTTCCGAAGGAAATATTCATGATTGCCCTGATTATGATACAACTGACTTGACCTAATTTCATATTAAATTGTACAAAGTAAAATAAAGACATACAAATAACGTGAAAACTAATTGGAATGTCCACAGATAAACAATTAAAACCTGCACATAGAAAACACACATATTAATTATGCGCCAAGCGAATAATTGAAAAAATAATAGTCACAACAATAATATATTACCCTCCAAACATTTGGAAGTTAAATATATCTTCTCTCAGTAAATGCGTCTCCGTAAAGTGCCTGCATTCAGTTAGAAATGCGAATGTTGTCTATTTACAAGAACAAATATGTTGTTATCGCTTTTTTATCCGTATGTGGTCACAACTGCGCGACTTACAGGAGTATAAAAAGCGACACTTTATGTTGTACAAAAAACAAATGCTTAAAGTCTGGAGCATTGATACTACTCTCTATTATAGAGAGTAATACTTTCAAAACAATAGTGGCAGCCTTACAAAAACAATTTACCTTGCAAACAGTTAAGCGAATTGTAATAAAAGCAAATAAGTACAAGAAAACATGAGTTGATTGACGTGATTTCTTTAGTTCTTGTGACGTTCTGTTAGCAATCGGTACAAACTTGATACAAAAATTTAAATGCAAATAAAGCTGTTTAGTTTCTTTATTGTTTATTTACAACTTTTATAAAAAAGTAAATCAAACGTATTATTATTCATTTGAATTCAATGTTAATGCGGTTATAAAAGGTGCATTGTATTATAAAATCTTTTTCTTTTTTGATAAATTTTTTAATAAAATGTATCTTTTATAACCGCAGTAACATTAAATTCAAATGAATAATATTAATATCTTTGAATAAACAATAAAAAACTAAATAGCCTTTTACATATACTGTCGCCTCCGTCACTGCTGAATGTTTCGTAAACGGTACCTGCATGAGTACCTAATGCACACTCAAAGTGCCCCTCTTCCGACACTCCAACTGAATCGCATAAGAAACATACAACAGTGACGAAAGCGAAAATAGAGTTTGGACCGCATAAGTGGAACAGTTTCTTTAGTCATTTTTGTCTTTTCGGAAACAAATGCGACTGTCGCAGAAGACACAACAATCCGTTTTCAGTGACTTTTGCGTCAAGCAAGCGATAGAAAATGTTTGGAGGGTAATAAGAGCAATACAATAGTAACTATGTGTGCAGACATTGTAGTTAATGGAAGTACACATTTACAGGATATTAAAACACATGCTTTCATTATCTTTTAACATATAGAACTGCAGAACAATGGGATATTTATCTTGACATTGTACAAAAAGCAAACATTTTATAAACATATTGTGCTCCTCAGCAAAACATTTTAGTGAATTTTCAGTTGGCCGAAATATCACACTTTGAATCAGTAAGGAAAGGATGAAAGTCGGGCGGGGCAGACTATATGATACCCTACACCACTTTGAATATATAAAATATATATGTGAACTGCATCCAAACTTGACCAATTTCGATATAATTCGGCACATAACTACATACTATTCCCTACATACCGACAGCAAGCTACACTGCAAATTTCATGTTTCTAGCTGCGGTGGTTTCGGCTAGGCGCTGATCTGTCAGTTAGCGACTCACATGTATTAGGAAAATAAAAAATTATCAAAGGCATTATAACTTGCTTTCGGTGATTTTTACCGAACACGATGCCCCTGAACTAACTTTAAATGAAAGGTTCTTTCACCTGGGAAGTGTTTGCGGATTCTGAAACTACAATGTTTATAGATGAGTACTTACTTACTTAGCTGGCCCATTACAGAACATTTGTTCCATAGGGCGAACTAAGAAAAGACCTCCATTTTTCTCTGTTTATTGCTTTGCTTTCTGGAATACAGCGCCTTTTCATCTCTTCATCCACTTGTTTGCGACATCTATTCCTTGGCCTGCCAATTCTGCGTGCTACGCCAAGCGGCCTGTATTTATGCGCCTTTTTAGGGGGTTCATCATCGCTCATTCTTATGATATGGCCTAGCCAACGGAATCGTTGCATCTCGATACGTTTAACTATTCACCGTCAACGCAGATTGATCCGTAGATCTTTCGAAGCATTTTTCTCTCAAACACACCAAGCACTGCACAGTGGTGGCACTTACATGGGAAGGTGTGGCAACAATACTTCTAGATAATATATCGAACTGAAATTTGTATCAATGGGTCCTCGTGGCCTAAAAAAACTCTAACAAAAATATTGCAGTCACACGTCCAAGATTTCGCGCGGTTCCCTTGTAACGAATCATCTTGAATTTAAGTATTTTTCTGTTACCAGAACTGCAGAACAATGGGATATTTATCTTGACATTGTACAAAAAGCAAACATTTTATAAACATATTGTGCTCCTCAGCAAAACATTTTAGTGAATTTTCAGTTGGCCGAAATATCACACTTTGAATCAGTAAGGAAAGGATGAAAGTCGGGCGGGGCAGACTATATGATACCCTACACCACTTTGAATATATAAAATATATATGTGAACTGCATCCAAACTTGACCAATTTCGATATAATTCGGCACATAACTACATACTATTCCCTACATACCGACAGCAAGCTACACTGCAAATTTCATGTTTCTAGCTGCGGTGGTTTCGGCTAGGCGCTGATCTGTCAGTTAGCGACTCACATGTATTAGGAAAATAAAAAATTATCAAAGGCATTATAACTTGCTTTCGGTGATTTTTACCGAACACGATGCCCCTGAACTAACTTTAAATGAAAGGTTCTTTCACCTGGGAAGTGTTTGCGGATTCTGAAACTACAATGTTTATAGATGAGTACTTACTTACTTAGCTGGCCCATTACAGAACATTTGTTCCATAGGGCGAACTAAGAAAAGACCTCCATTTTTCTCTGTTTATTGCTTTGCTTTCCGGAATACAGCGCCTTTTCATCTCTTCATCCACTTGTTTGCGACATCTATTCCTTGGCCTGCCAATTCTGGGTGCTACGCCAAGCGGCCTGTATTTATGCGCCTTTTTAGGGGGTTCATCATCGCTCATTCTTATGATATGGCCTAGCCAACGCAATCGTTGCATCTCAATACATTTAACTATATTGAAGTCATTGTATAGCAGATACAGCTCGTGGTTCATGCGACGTCGATATTCACCGTCAACGCAGATTGGTCCGTAGATCTTTCGAAGAATTTTTCTCTCAAATACACCAAGCACTGCCTTATCTACATGCGCAAGTACCCAGGCTTCAGAACCATACATCAGCTCGGGTACACGCAGAGAAAAACATATGTTTGATCCAACAATATTCCAAGAGCAAAATATGTATTGTTAACATATTGTTGGATTCCTCATGTAGTATTGTAAATCCAAAAATAGTTTGTGTCAACTGAACAATATTTCTCTCTTTTCTTCGAAAATTTGTTTCTCTTCTCTCGCTATTCGATGCCGTGTTGAAAAAACAATTTTGGTGAGTTGTGGTGTGTTTGTATGACATGCTGCCTTTACCTTTGTTTTTGTGTGTATGTGAGACTCTTGTTTTTATTTGTTTCTGTTTTGTTTCATTCTTCTTTCCTTTTCATGTTTGTTATGGTGTTTAATTATTCCTTGTGTTGTGGTGGCTGCTTGTGTCTTTTTGTTTGTCTTTGTTGTCAACTAAAGTAGCAAACCATGTATTGCGTTCATCAATGCTCGTAATATTATACGCGATATTTACATCAAAGTTGTGTGGAAAGTGTATATGAGAAGTATATACACTCAAATCAAAAAATTTAGTATCTGGTTTTCAGGGCTGACAATATGTTTTGTAAAAAATTTAGATTATGATTGTTCCTACAATCGGTATTGTTAACGATTTTTACAATATTGCGGAAATTCGAAAGTTGTTTTTGTTTTCTATGTTCGGAACAAAAGATGGTATTTTTGGATTTGGATTACAGTATTTGTACAAAACAAACACATTTTTGGAACCAAAATAAATATTTTTGTTCCAACAAAACCGAAAAATATTTTTTCTCTGCGTGTAGTATCAGTGTTTTGTAAAGCGTTATTTTAGTTTGACGAGATGTGGCTTTGTTTTTAAAATGCTTACTTAAGCCAAATTGTAGCATCTGTTAGCCAATACAATTCTTCTTTTTATTTCACAGCTGATGTCGTTAGTTGTGTTAACGGCAGTGCCAATGTAGACGAAGTCTTTTACTACCTCAAAATTATAGGATCCAACGTCAAAGGTTGGCCCGATCTCTATGGACGCATTGCGCGTCGACACCATCAACTTAGACTTCCCGCCGTTTACCGGGTCTACTTTAGCAGATTCTCCTTCGACCTTCATAAAGGTATCTGTTACTTCTTTTACTGATCGTCCCATGATGTCTATATCATCAGCATGAGCAAGTAACATGTGGCTATTGGTGTAGATTGTGCCAGTTCTTTTGACGTTTGCCCCTCAAATAACCTTTTCCAGCAGGATTTTGAGGAGATCACACGAAAGGCTGTCTCCTTGAAACCTCTTTTGGTACAAAACTCTTCGGAGAGGTTCTTTCCTATATTAACTGAGGATCTCGTGTAATTTAAAGTCATTTTACAAAGCCGAATGAGCTTATCGAGGGTACCAAATTCAGACATGGCTAGGAATACCTTTGAACGTAGTGGGCTGTCGAAGGCTGCTTTATAATCGACAAAAATGTGGTAGGTGTCGATCTGCATCTATTGGGTCTTCTCCAGGATTTGTCGCAGGGTAAATATCTGGTCAATGGAGGACTTGCCAGGTCTAAAGCCGCATTGGTATGACCCAATTATTTCGTTGACAATAGGCTTTAGTCGTTCGCACAATATCCCTGACACGATCTTGTAGGCAATCGGGAGTAGACTTATGCCCCTATAGTTAGAGCATACAGTCATATCTGCTTTCTTGTGGACGGGGCACAGGATACTAAGGTTCCAATCGTCGGGTGCTCGTTCTTCCTGTCAGATGCTGCTAACTAGCTGATGAATACACCTTATCAGCGTGTCGCCTCCGGATTTGAACAGCTTGGCTGGATTCCTTGGTGGAGGTCTCTGGTATCCAAGTATGGATTTTGCGGCTGTTTGCATGGAGTGGGCAATGCTTTGCCATTGCGCTGATATATGATGAGGAGTGCTTTGAGTGGGCTTTTGAGTGGAATATGCTGTGGCTATCTGTTGTGATTGCAGCTTACTGATGTCTAACCTTCGTGTTGTGTCTGTTTGTACTTTGTTTGCTACGTTTAACCGGGTGTGTACCTTTGCTGCAACTAGGTAGTGGTCCTAGTTTATGTTTGCTCCTCGAAACGAGCGCACATCCAACACGCTCGATGAATGTCTTTAATCTATCACAACGTGATCAATTTGATTTCCTGTTTTCTGATCTGGAGATACCCAGGTGGCCTTATGGATGTCGAGATGTTTAAATCTGGTGCTGTTAACTACCATGTTTTTTGCCGCTGCGAAGTCTATCAGCCTCATGCCATTGTCAGATGTTTCATTGCGGAGACTGAATTTTTAACCGGGTGTGTACCTTTGCTGCAACTAGGTAGTGGTCCGAGTTTATGTTTGCTCCTCGAAACGAGCGCACATCCAACACGCTCGATGAATGTCTTTAATCTATCACAACGTGATCAATTTGATTTCCTGTTTTCTGATCTGGAGATACCCAGGTGGCCTTATGGATGTCGAGATGTTTAAATCTGGTGCTGTTAACTACCATGTTTTTTGCCGCTGCGAAGTCTATCAGCCTCATGCCATTGTCAGATGTTTCATTGCGGAGACTGAATTTTTCGACTGTTGGGCCAAAGATATTCTCCTTTCCAATTTTGGCATTAAAATCGCCTAGAATAATTTTAATGTCATGGGCAGGACAACGGTCATATGTTTTTTCTAAGCGCTCGTAAAATATATCTTTGGTCTGTTCGTCCTTGCCTTCAGTGGGAGCACGAGCGCAAATAAAGCTGATATTGAAGGATTTTGCTTTTATTCGAATTGTAGCAAGTCTTTCATTCACTGGTGGTTTGACCTCCGACCAACTACAAATCGGAACCAAACTCATGCTTTACGTCATTGCAGCTATAATACAGTGCTTCATCTTTGGGAGTTTTTGTGACGCCTTTCCCATTCCATGGTATTTCCTGTATGACAGTAATGTCGGCCTTGTACTTTTCAAGTACGTCTGCCAATGCGAAGACTGCACCTTCTATATAACGAGTGCGAACATTCCAGCAGCTTCGCAGATCATGGTCCTTAAAACGTTTGCGGGGTTCGTCAACTTTAGTGGGGTTTGTTTTTCTTTTCTTTCGTTTTTTCATAGTAGGCCGTTTTTTTCTAGGGGAGGGTTACTAACCCGACGCCCAAACCCAAGTTCTTATGGGTGAACGCGCGGCACATTTTAACTAACTACCTTTAAAGGATGTTACCCCGGATGACACCACTGGAAGGTCAGTGTCATAGATGAGTAAAATTAAAAAAATCGCCGGAGGGTTTTTTAAATAAATCGCGGTCAAAGTTCATATACATATTAGTGTTTTTAGGTTTTCACGATTTTAGTTGGAAACCGAAAGTCCTATAGAAATGGGAGTGGAGAATATGTTGTAGCAGTGAAAATTCTCTACAACATTGCCCATCATGGTATTTATGAAGGTTTTACCGTTTCTGAGATATAGAAGTACAAATTGGGACAATGCACTAACTGTATCCCCTTCTTATAAAACAAAGTAATGTATGATGCGCCTTTAAATGAAAACCGTTTACACTGGGGAAGTTATTGCGGATTCTGAAACAGCAAGGTTCATATATTGGAAAAATCCAAAAACAAGAAACAATCGCCGGAGCCTTTTTTTAAAGAAATAGCGGCCAATGTTCACATTTTTAGGTTCATTTCAGGTTTTTGCGATTTTGCTTGGAAACCGCAGCTTCCATCGAAATGGGGTCAAAGAAAATGTTGTAGCTGTGAAAATTAAAAGTTCAGGTCACATTTTTAGGTTTTTTGTTAGTTTTTCGCTATTTTGCTTGAAAGCGGTAAGTCTTATCGAAATGGGACTAGAGAAAATCTTATAGTTGTGTAAATTCTCTACAAGATTAGCTTTCGTAATCTTTTCCTAGGTAATACATACAATTTTCGAGATATGTGATTTTGGTTTGGGAAATTACAGACATGACATTGTCTTATAAGGAGGCGATACAGTCACTACATTATTCCAATTTAAACTTCTATACCTCAGAAACGGAAAAAACCTACGAAAATATCATAAAACTAAATCATGTGGAGAATTTTCATAGCTACAACATTTTCTTTAGTCCCATTTCGATACGGCTTGAGGTTTCCAAGCAAATCGTGAAAATCTATAAAACACCTAAAGATGTCAACTTGAATCGCGATTTATTTAAAAAGCACTCCGGCGATTTGTTTGTTTTTTTTTATTTTTCTTTTCAGATTTCCGAATTTGGTTTCAGAGGAAATAAAACATAACCCATTGTTTATTGCTTAATAGTTTCTAGGCATACACATTTTACTTTGCAAGAATTTCCCGCAACATTTAACAACACAATACAAATTTATATTACCATAGCCTACTTATTTATTATATTTTGTATGAGATGGAAAAAATGGTATACAGTATACATTTTAATAGAAACTGTTTGGTGTATTAACTTTCGTTTTTCTGTTCTGATATTCCGTTTTAATGTTTGTTGTCTTTATTAGCGACAGGAATTGTATATCTAACGTAAATTATAAAAACTATAAAATTAGAATGAAATATTTGTTAAAGGATTTTTACCATTAGATTTAATTGTAGCTGATAGGTGATGACATTTAATTTATACAGTAACAAAGAACGCCGTTAAGTTCGGCCGGACCGAAGTTGTTATACCCTCCACCACGAGTTGTATTGAAGTAAAATGGGACAATTAATTTCCTTTCGTTTATGAGAAGACTAAATACAAAATTTAGGAATTTCGGTAAAACAGTGCGACTAACCTTCACAATACCGAAATTTATGAGATACCGTTCTATGGGAGCTATATCAAAACGTCGATCTATAGCTACAAATTTCTTGTGGAAAGTTTTTAGACTGAAAGAAGTCTAAATACCAAATTTCCGATATTTCGGTAAGATAATGTGGCTAAAACCTTCAAAATACCGAAAATCAAGAGGTACGCTTCTATGGGGGATATAAGAAGAAGTGGACCTATACCGATAATTCTCTTCTGGAAAATTTTATAACACCATGGAAGACTAAATAACAAATTTCAGTCTTTGGTGGGATATTGGCGTCACAACCTTCAGAATACCGAAAATTGGGAGCTGCCGTTCTATGGGGCTATATGAAGGCGTGGACCTATACCTACAAATTTCTGGAGGAATGTTTTATACCACCAACGAACACTAAGTACCAAATTTTAGCCATTTCGGTGTGATAATATTTTAAACGATTTGAAAATATTTATGAAAATATAGAAATATTTAAACATACCTTAGATGTTGTTGTTAAACGTTTCATATATTTTATACAACAATAACTTTGAACACGCACGTCTGTGTCAGTGGTGATTTAATGCATTTGGCACCCAAATGCCATATAAAATATAAATTCCACTAAAAGTGTAAATTTCTCCAATGATTATGAATGTTAGAATGTTGGTATGTGCTACGATGACAATGGCAATGTTTCTTGTCTTGGCAATAACACATTGAAAATCATAATTTTTCTTTCAAAGAAAATCCTGTATCCTTCTTGAAATACTAACCTATGCATTTAGTTCTCATGCGTACGTTTCTATATATGACAGTGTATTTCAAATGAACATTGGAAGGCTTTTACCGTTGACTTTGAACTTTTTTTTTCGCAACTACTTTTCTTGTACAAATTTCATTTTATATTGAATGCGTTTTTCTACCATGTGGAGCATATACGCAATATCAAGTCGAAGTTACTCATACTCCCCATAGTCAACAGCTACCATTTGGAAAACAATTGTTCGTTCGTCGTTTCCTTTCTTTTGGTATGTGATGTGATAATTTTCTCATATTCACTGTCAACGCTTTGTACCACATTTTCATAGTTGAAATTTAATGGCCTAAACCAAGGTACGTTTATAGTTGGAATATTTCGCATAGCCTATTTGGTGTCAGCGTCAGAAGTCTGACTGGGTTGAAAAGACATTTCAGTTTTTTTTCGCCGTCTACACAGAAGGTGAAATATTTTTGCAATATTCTAGCCAAAAATTATTATTTTTGTGAAATATATTTTTATGTACGAAGGATGTGGATAGCAACTCTCTCATCTGTTTGATATATGAGGTTGATATAACCGGTTCAGTGAAATTGAGAACTAATTATTAATTAATAAATTTCTTAGAACTTTAGAAAATCGACAATTTCCTAAACAAAGATTTTTGGTCTCTGGGACAATATTTTATTTTCGTTTCTGAACTTAAGGAACTTTATTTTAGTGTTACAAACTGGCATTGCAAACAGAGCCTCATGAGATAATGTAGAACGGTTTTCATTATATTCCCCTTTGTTCTCTTCTTGTTATGTTTGGCTTTTTTGTAAACTATATAGGCATAGTAGCACCAAACTCGACAGTATTTTAACTTAATACAAATGTCAGGTTTCATTCCTCCACTCAAAATACCTCCCTCTTTTCTTCAATTCGCACTCAAGGCAGCAGTTGTTCTACGGATGTCGGATGTAACCCAACAGTGTTTATTACCGTTTCCAAAAAAAAGTGCAACAAAACGGCAAAACAGACAACAGCGACAAAGAGTTAAAAGTACGTTTATATACGTAACAATTTATATTCATTTCTATTGTTGAGGAGAACAGAAACAGCCTTTGTGACGCTTACGAAGCTAACAAGAGGAGTAGGCCACCATGATTTTTAATGTCTTTCTTTGAATGCGTTTTATATCCCTTTTCTGCAATTTCAATTTAACCTCTTCTTCTTCCCCTATCTGAATTTCTAAAGCATTTCCTTAGTTAGTTGTTGTAGGTAACCATCTATCTATGTCCAATTGTCGCCGTAGTTGTGTGTGTGTGCTGTTGATGGTTGCGAAACGGTGCACAGTGTGAAATGCTGCTGCATTTATTTGAGCCAACAATTTATTATGGCGGTGTAGAGAGTCCAATATTTCCATGTCGCTGAACAATGAATTCATAACACGTTTTCCATAATGCAGATGTTTATTTTAATTTCGAATGGCAGCTTAAGGACATTACATGATGTGGTGCTATGTAATGTAGTAATGTAAGAGTAACAAATAACTACTATTAATTATGAACAGTAAGAATATTAAAAAACGATCCACATCAATTATGTTTCCAGATAATTTAATATGACGTGTTTTCACTTTTTAATTTGTCTAAATTAAAAAAAAAAAAAACACATGAACAAATAATAGACTCATATTGGGTGACGTAGGAGATGTAAGGTGTCAAGGAACGTCTGTAAGAACGACTTTAACATGGCAATGCTCAGAAATTCAGAAACCTCCACGTGAAGCTTGGGAAAACGCTTCAACACCCCTAGAAGGTAGTGAGCATACATGTGAGTCGAGTCCAATAAAATGTTGGGATGGACGTCGGGAAGGAAAAACACACCCCTCTAAAGTTGAAGAAGAAAATGTTGTAACCCTTCTTTGCATACAAGGGCGTATGTAGGATTTTATATCATGGGGGCCCAACTTGGCCAAAAATCATGAAAATAGAAAATGTTGTGTAGCGTTATTTAAAGCTATTTTAAGGTGTAGTTAGTTGATTTTATATGAATTATTGATATAAAGAATATAAATAAAATAGAGACAACGTTCACAACATTTACAATAAAATTTTGAAACTCCCCATACAAAAAGTTCCGCCCGGTTTTCGGTATTTTGAAATCATTAACCATATACGTTCTCGGATTGGTACATATATCCAAAATTTTTTAACTGCATTCCCGCAGAGAATTGCCATTGTTTTCGCTTTAGCACGATTTTGAGAATTTCGAAAATATTAAGCTATTTTTAAGAACATCGACTATAATATGGATTTTGGGATTCCTTTCGGTTTGCAGAATCTCAATGCAATCCCGATATAACGAATATGTCGAATAGAGTTACAAAGGGGATTTATGTCATAGAGGTTATAAAAAGTTTGGTTTTTGATTTTTAAATTTCATTTCCAGTTATCACATTCTAACTTCAGTCCCTTATTTCTAAAATGGTATTTGGTATACAGTAATCCGACATGGTATTTTATTAACTCAGTATTTTTAAACCCTCAGCATTTATGCTAACGAGAGTATACACTTTCATACGGGCAAAATGTGCCTCATCGAAATAATGGTTTTAGACCCCAAGTATGTTTGGGCGAAATGTGTTTCAGACAATTTGGAGTTGGCTTAGCCATGTCCGTCCGTCTGTCTGCAGCCCACGATAATTCTCGAACGGATCAACCGATTCGGTCCAAAATTTGGCTTTCGCAATAGTTTGTCCATACTTAGTTTAAGTTCGAAGATGGGATATATCAGTTCACTCTTTCGGGTACCTCCCCCACAAAAGTTCGAAAATTTTTGGAAAATTTGTGCGCACGATAACTCGAAGGGAGTGACCGATTTGGTACATACTTTGCACATACTAATATTACTACCACATACAGATCAGGTTCGAATATGGACTATATTTGTCCACTCCTTCGGATACCTCCCACACAAAATTTCGGATAAATTCACTTTAAGACCTGCTCTCGAATCAATTTGATTTCTATTTATTATTGTCTTTTTAGGACGAAGGCCATTATTTATGAAAGTTTTTAATTCATTAATTGGATTAATCGAGCTAACATGGCCTAAGGAGTTTTGTATTGAAAAATGAATTCTAGCGAAATACCACACACTCAACCATTACGCTACGATCGTTTCGCCTGGTGGTTTAAGCCAGGCTCATCAGGCGTATTTGAATGCTAATGGCTAGAAGACAAAGTTGAAGCAATTTGCATTCGCTGCCTCAATTACGACAGTAAAAGTCTTTTCAGGGGCAAGTCCACACTTCTTGAGAAGACAGCCCGAAACGTTTAAAAATCCCCAAGTATGGTACAAAAGCCCTATCTATCAATATCCCCCGCAAATATTTGAGCTTTAATCCAATCCCTATTTTTGTCGGTTCATACCCAAAAATTTTGGAAACCCCAATAAATACATAAGTTTTTTTAGGAAAAAAGTGATTCACTCCACACTGGCTGAGGGAATATCTCTGTCGGCAAAGCCGACTGATACTTTTTACTTGTTATACCCTATACCACAATGTGGAAAAGGGTATAATAAGTTTGTTTTCCCAAAAATTCATGTAACGCCGCGAAATATTCGTCGTAGACCCCTCATGTGGTATACCAAACTTCATATCTCGACGAGATAAAGCGATTTAGCTATGTGTGTCCGTCCGTCCGTCCGTCCGTCTGTCCGTCCATTAAAAATTGTAATCAAGCTACAGGCCGCAATTATGGACCGATTGTCACGAAATTTAGTATGAAGGTCGGGGTTGTACCAGAATAGAACTGATTAGTTTTTGGCGATGATCGTGAAATATTAAAGGGATGAAATGGACCAAAAACAAAATTTTTGGTCGATTTTGTAGCCGCTCTGTAGGTCGCAATAATAGTTCGATCGCCGCGAAATTTTACACAAAAGTTAAGTTTATGATGGAGAAGGCGTGTGAAAAGCAACATGAATATCGGATAATATTTAGCGGGTTAAATGGACCAAAACTTTTGTGTGAAAATTGGTAAAATTTGTAATGTACAGGTTATATTTATCCATGGAGGAAAGATATTGCAAATCTATAGTGGTATAGGGTATCACATGGTCGGCCCTGTCCGACTATAGCCTGCTCTTACTTGTTTTCTCTATAAACTACTTTTATAATATTTTTCTGAAAAACTCTTTATGGTTTTGTTAATTCATGAGTACAACCTAAACGACTTCTTTGAATTAGGTACTTCCAAAAATATGAATAATTCGAATTCGCGAATGCAGATTGGACTTGTATCGAATATATCCAATTCAGCTATTGTGTCGATAACATAAGAAAATAATACTCTTTTACGTCATCAAAATTCCAAGGCATTGCTATTTTACCAGAATTGACAGAGTCCGTGCAATCCAACTAAAAAAAAATCAGAAATTTACATTAAGACTATAGGAAAGTGTTTATACAAGGAGTCGGGAGATACAGACTACGGTTCATAGACTTAAAATCCTGTCAGGACCCAACATTCGGAAACTTTTTGCTATGTCCATGATTTTTGTTCAGACAGCATTCTCTACTGTTGATATAATATTACAGAAAAATAGTTATTAATTTCGTAATTGTACGACTTTTTGGATTCGGTGACATTAAGACCTTTGCTGGACGCCGTTTTTTATTGGAAAAAGAATTCAAACATTTTATTTATATATTAATTTTGTTTTAACGTTTGTAACGCACTGAATTAATCATTTACGACTCTGTACAAATTCTGTGTCGATCCGTCCCTCCTCTGGGGTAATCACATTCACAAAAAATTGAGATAGGAACTGTTTGCTTGCAGTTCGAAGATGGGTCCATGTTTTGGTATAACGTTACCGCCCGATTTCGGGTATTTTGACTTTTTAGCTGTATTTTCTGGGCAAATTATCTATAATTTAGAATTTTGGGTTCCCGGTAATCAAAAACATTTTGGAGGTCCGTGTTTTGGAATAGCCCATACAACGATACCGCCCGACTTCAGGCATTTTAAAGTTTTTGCTGACGGAATTAGCAAAAATTAGATATTTATGGTTCCTAGGGGTCAAAAAACTTTTCCACGTCAAATTGTGGGCATTCGTAACAGAAACAAAAAAAAAATAATCATTTCACAATTTTTCGTGTTAATAGTTTTAAACATTTCGGAAAGGCTTAGCGCTTTTTACTTATAAAAATATATCTTTTGCTTTAAAAGTTACATAGTTTTTATATAAAAAATAAGCAAATATATCAGCAAAGACTCTGCCCACACGGAATCGATCACCACTTGATCTTAAAAGCGTTTTCAATTTGTCACGCCTTGTAAACGGTTGTAAGCAACCTTCAGACTTTTTTACTGGAAAACAAGTAAAGAAATATTAGTCGACTTTGCCGACAAAGATATGCCCTCAGCCTGTGTGCGAATTAAGACTTTTATCCATGACAGATCGAATACCGGCTACACAACCAAAATATTTTCCCAATCAACCAAATGTGCATTTATAGAGTTTTCAGAATTTTATGAACCTCTTTGGACATATGAACTTGCTGACAAAAATATCGAAACTTTTGGGGTGTTTTTCTTTACGATAGTGACGGATCCGAATAAATGCTTACGTTAATAAATTTGAATTGGATTGACGGGCATAAGGGTTGCACTTTTCGGAGAAGGTACCTAAAGGAATGGACCGATATATCCATTTTAGAAGTCGATCTAATTTTGAGAGCCTTTCCTTTCGATAGTTATAACACCATATAACCAACCATTTTAGTTTGTCATCGTATAGTTTTTTTACCATTATGTCAGGATGCACGGACTTGGCTATGAAAAATAGAATATCGCTATAAACAAGACCACAAGGAGTATCTTTGGTCAAAATGTCCAAAGGCTCGAACAGCCCTTAAACTGCAGGGAGTTGCCGAAAATGTTGTTGAAATAATCTAAAAAAATTAATTTTGAAACTGAAGGAGTAAACTGATATGATTTAATCTAAGTTAGGACAAAATATTACGAAATCCAAAATTTGGGCACATGATAACTCTCGAACAAATAAGCCGGGGTCGAGAGTTATCATGTGCTCCAGACATATAGACAGACGGACGGATAGGGCTGAATGACACCAAATTGTTTGAAACGAATTTCTCCTACTGTTTAACACAAAATTGTCTAAAATAAGATTACAACATTTTGAAACAAATTTCTAATTAGGTTTCGAGATATACTTTACGAAAACCAATATATACATTTTGTCTAATATATATTTCATTCCATGCACTTCCATTCACAAAATACTGTACGAGTAACTTTTTTTGGATCAAAGATGAGTATAAAGCCTCGAGACCTCTATAAAGATCGAATATAGCTTTTTAAACATGGAGTTTACATATTTCTTACGGAATTCCGCATTCCTTAATTATTTGAAAATGGAATAAAATTACATAAGAAGTATTTCAGATTTTACTGAGAGAACCTCAAAAAAGTACACAAGCAAAATTTTTTTTCGGTACAGAAACTTCATAACAATAAAAGATTCTATTAGAAATTTTCAAATAATAAAAAATTGTCAGAAAATGAGAAAAAACGTAATAACTAGTTAAAGTAGCTCAAAAAATTGTACTCAACCAAATCATTTTGGGGGCCCGGGCCTCCTGGGCCCCCCTGCGTACGTACCCGTTGCATATAGATGGAAATTTCCATCATCCCCAAAAAAAAATATATAAAGGAAAAGTTAACTTTATGTTTATCCTGTCTAGATGCCTTTTTAAAGTCCACTGCATTGAAAAAGTACATACTTGTTAAAAGGCAACTGTAACTAACAGTAAAACGAGCCTGAAAATGAAATCCGCTGTTTGAAAATAAAACGTCAAAAAATATTATTTTATATCTATTTTAATTTTGTATATTAAAGATTCTGGAAATTAAAAAGTGATAATGAGTTGAAGAAAATTCGATGGATTGAGAAAGACATCATAGCAACTCCTAAAGGTGACGTAGTGTATTATGTATTGTTGGGGATTTGTAGTTAGTATGAGGTTGAAACATCTGGTCTCCAGTTATAGCTATAATTGGGATAAAAGCAGATTTCTTATCTGCGCCAATGCCCCTACAAAAGACAAGGACAAGCTGACTAAAATATATTTTACGAGCGGCTGGAAGAAGTATGACCTGTCCGTGAGATTAAAATTATTCTGGGTGAGATTTTAAGAAAAAGGAGAATATCAGTCTCCACATTAAAACATCTGACCATCTAGAGGATGATAGACATCGCAGCGGCGAAAATCATAGCAGTTAGATGGAATACATCCATCGAGCGTGTTGCGTGTACGATAATTCGTTCCGAGGAGCATTCAAAGACTAGGAACAACACATTGTTGCAGCAAAGGTAAGTACCCAATATCGGCATGCTGCAAAGACAACATATAACCACAACAGGAAAAGAGAAAAATAGAAATGCAGGAATATAAAAATTACGAGATGTACAGGAGCCACAATGAATGAAGTCCGAAATTCTACCAAAAGATTGAAACATCAAACATATGACTTTAGTACAGACTCATACTCTTGTAGACACGAGCAAGGTGATCTGGTACTGGTAAATTTTCCAAACTGTTGGTATCCAACACTACCAACAATCGCAGAATATGGTATGAAGTGTATACCGCGCGGCCAAGATGACGTCAAGGCAGCAATAAACCGACTGAAGAATACTGCCAGGAGCCGATGGCTTACTATCCGAGCAGTATAAAACCGGAGGCGATAAGCTGAAAAGATGTAAGTAAGTACCATCTGGTAGGAGGAAAACGTACCAGATGATTAGGAGGTGCTCATCCTACGTCCCGTTCACATGAAAGGAAAATAAAACTGTGTGCTCCTATGGTTTGAGCACACAGTCTTACGCATAAGTCTGCTCCGTATTGCATATAAGGTTCTATATGGGATATTGTGTTAAAGACTAAGGTTACGTTCAATGGAGTAATTGTGTCAAACAACATATCTTCAAACAAAAATAACACTTTTAAAAATACTGATAATACCAGTGCTAATGGGTCCGAAGCCTGGCAGAAAAGCAGTGTTTTGTATGTTTGAGAGAAAATTCTATCGAAAATTGCGTGAATATCGACGTCATATAAACCACGGACTATACAAAGATATCAGTATAGTTAAACGTATCGGAATATCGCCAACATGGCGGAATTGGAATGTCAATCCTTCTATGGAGTAAACAACTAAAAGACGAATAAAAAAACAATATTCCAAATTAGGAACGAAAAGCAATAATCAGAGAGAGATCTTTTAATAATTTTCCACGCCCCATACGGCTATGTGGTTATTTTGTTATACCCTCCACCAGAATATAGAGGGTATAATTAAAATTGTCATTCCGTTTGTAATACATCGAAATACTCGTCGGATACCTTATAAAGTATCTATATTCTTGATCAGTATAAAATTCTATGTCGATATAACCACATCTGTCTGTTGAAATCCAAATACAGATCGCAATATTTAGGTAAAGTTTTATAATTTCGTAAAAAGTGTCTATTACTTCTAGAATGTTTGATATTGAAAATGAACCATATCGATCCATGTTTTGGTGTACCCCACAACCTCTCGATTTTCGGTATTTTAAAGGTTTGTGGCCTTAGTATCCCACTAAAATGGCTGAAATTTGGCATTTAGTCTTCGCTCGGCGTATACAACTTTTGACCAAGTCTTTATATAGCCCCCGCAGAACGGTACCTCCCGATTTTCGGTATTTTGAAGGTTGTGGTAATTAGTCTTCGTTAGAGGTATAAAACCTCCCGATTTTTTTGCAGGTTGTGGACACAATATACCATAAAACTGTCCACCAGAAAGTTGTCGGTATATGTCCACGTTTTCAAAGAATTTGTTAGTTTTAGCCACATTAGTTAACCGAAATTACTGTAATTTGTATTGTTGGAGTTACAAAACTTTTCTCAGAAACTTCTCGATACAAGTCAACGTTTTGATACAGCTCACACAGAACGGTAATATATATTTTCTGTATTGTGAAAGTTTTAGCATCGGTTCACACAAATTGAAATTGTACCTAATTTAGTACAATTAGTACATTTTTGTACCCATAAATACGAATTTCCAAAACTACATCAATCCTATATTCCAAAAGTAATCTTAATTTCAACTTTCAGAATTTCTGCTGAAACCGTTCACCAAATTCCAAATTGTACAAATTTAGTATCATTTAATAGTTTTCATTCACATAAGCACGAATTTCCAAAACTACCTACATATTTCAATCCTATACTCCAACAGTAATCCTTATTCCAAATTACTTGTTTTTAATTAATTTCTTGTTGGAAATCGAGCTTAATGATCAATAATGCATCTGAAGAAGGAAAGCCGACGATTCGAACCCACACACGTACCACTATGTGACATGACATGTTTCGCCTTTGGTAATGAAGGCTCCTCAGACATATCGCATGTGGGACGGCTTCGCTATCATCTAACTTTTACTCTTTCAAATGCAATTTGTTTTTTACAATTCTGAATGTTTTGTTCAGTAATTGTATGGCATTTATGACAAACGGTTATTACCGTAGTCTTTAAAAATTATAAGTTTTGGCTCTGAACACTACACGCCGTGACAAATTTTTTTTCCTTGTGTTTTTCAAGGACGTGGATTCAAACCCCAGCCTGGCTCAGCTGATTTTTATTTATTTGAAAATTTTGCCTTCTTAAGCGAAGATCATTTTTAGTGTTAATTTTCAATTAATTTCTCGTTGGAAATCGAGCTTAATGATCAATAATGCATCTGAAAAAGGAAAGCCGACGACTCGAACGCATTGTTATAGGTTATATAACTATACATCCATTTATAAAAGTACATTAAACTTAAATCCAAACCATAGATATGAATTTAAGTTCTAAAACTAAAAGCTTCATATTTTTCCTACACTACTATTTTTGTGTGGTGATGACAGTTTAGATGACACGTAATAATTTTCCACCTTGCTAACGCATCAACAGCCCGTTCATTGTCTGCAAGTGTCATGTTGAAATTTAAAAAATAATAAAACAAGTCGAATGCAGAATATAGAAAAAAAAGAGAAATTAAAAATTGCAGTCTTCACTTTTTATAGAAAAAATGAAAACAAACAATACAAAACCAATTCAAAGTTTGCTGCACGCTGGTTGTGATTTGTATTTTTTTTTATAAATTTCTAATATTTCTTGGCAACATTCGCATACCACGACTTATGGCCATAAATTCAAAGTCATGATAATGGTGATACTCTAACTGTTGAAGTTCACCACTAGTGGGTGGTTGCTGATGAACTGAAACTGAAAATGTACTAATGTTTTATGTCTTGATTCCATTTTATGCCAGACACGTTCACGTAGGTGAGACTAGACTGGCTGCTCTTACTTGTTGGCAGTTGCAATAAGCCTGAGGTGCACTTTATTTTTTTTCTCTACACTTTTGTTATGCTTCCTCTATTTTCTGTACGTTTTGTTGATTGTTATTATTCTGTGGTGTTCTTATCGTTGATGCTATTCAAGAGGTTATTCTTTTAACACCAGCCACAACAATGCCACCCAATCATTATTCGCCCATCATCACCATTACTCTCGTCTGATGACATTGGTGTTGATGAAGACGTCGTCTGTTTTCCGTAAACCGCAAAATGTGCTCCTTTTAAAATAATGAAGAGAGAATTTTATGTTTAATGGGAATATCTGCAGAACGTACAGGACTTGGCGAAATTATAGAACCGCTTTGAAAAATAGAGCAAAACGATGTGAGAAACGTTTCTCCTTTTTGCGATCCATCGTTAAAACCGATAGCAAAATTCATAGGTTTAGCAAAAGCACGTCGTTACAACCGATATGACATTTGTGTGGACTACAAAGGGTAGAATATCATATAAACGATGATTTTATAAGCAATTTTCATAGGAGCAAAGGAACTACTTTCACATCAATGAGGGTATTCATGTAATAACATTTTCACCATATACTGTAATTGGACGTATTACATTTGCAAGAAGTGATTTTCTTGTTGATTTCTTCTCACTTTTATTTTTTTGAAAGCAGCCTTAAGGTATGTTAGTTGTACAATTTACAATTTAATGCAAGAAAACTCTCCAACACCTCCAACGTCATTGTTTGGAGAAAATTAAAAAAAGCAAACAAGAGGCAAAAACGTAAAGCATGAATTGGAAACGTGTGCAGGGTAAAAGAACAACACAGGAGTATTCAAGTAAGATGATGTCGTTTGCATGTAAGGTGGGGAGGGAATATTTGACAGGACACTTCAACTATTGTCCTGAAATTAAATTCAGCATGAAATTGGTTTGTGTTCGTGTTCACCGCGTAAATGACAATCGCAATAATACCAACGGATAAATAATAATGGAATCTGTCATTGGCGATGTTTGATGTTTGGGGTGTGTTAATGCTCATATATCTGTAATCGAATGATGGTTATGATGAATGATTTAACGGTGGTGTTGATGAAATCCTGTTCGACGTGCGCTAAGTGAATATTATATTTGTGACAACTGTAAGGTGTGTTTTTGATGTTGGACAACCAAAAGTAATCATAATTTTATGGTGGAGATCTCTTCACGAGATTGTCGATTCCTGTCTGTTTGTGTTTCGTATTCAATTATTGTTGGTAGTACTCAACAGGTCTTGTTTCATAGAATAGGCTGTTAAGATTGGATTGCCTAAATAAGGAAATGAGTATTACTTGGAAACGTCATTATAAAGACACTAGCAAAGTACCCGCTACTTCGTATGCGAAAAGGATATAACAACAAATAAACAATATATAATATGAAAATGGCGAATTTTTATCAATTTTTATTTTAGTACTGTTCGTCTCTTTTTAATTCGATTTTCAAAAAGATCAGCCGTATCTCACCCTTACACATTAACAGCGAGACAAACGTTGAATAGCAATACTCACCCTAACTCCAAAACATACAGATTCCAGCTCATTCTCTACACCCAACAAATTGAGTACCATTAAGTACTTTTCGTATACTCATGACACGTTTTCGACAACATATATCAATCCTACACTGACTTGAATACAAAATAAAAACAGTAATCGTAATTCCAAATCTCAAGATTCCAGGTGTATCCGTTCATCCAATTCCAAATTGTACCATTTCGTACTCTTCGTACCCATAAGTAAGGTTTTCGAAAACTACCTCAATCCTTCACTTTAACAGTAACCTAAATTCCACATTTCAGGATTCCAGCTCTATCCGTTCATACAAATACAAATTGTACCAAATTAAGTACCATTTAGAATTTTTGTTCCCATAATTACAAATTTTCAAAACTACCTCAGTACGATGTTCAAACAATAAGCTTAATTCCGAATTTCAGGATTCCAGATATATCCGATCACTCAAATCCAAATTTGGTACCATTCAGTACTATTAGTATCCAAAGTACGAATTTCTAAACCTACATTTATCAACACTCCAACATCAATTTTAATTCCGAATTTCACGATTCCAAATGTATTCTATCACTGAAATCCAAATTGTACCAAATTTAGTTCTTTTCCTACACATAACAAAAAATTTCCAAAACTTTATCAATCCTACATTCCAACTCCTTATTCCAAATCTCGGGATTCCAGCTGTATCCGTTCACCCAAATCCAAACTGTACCAAATTTGGTACCATTTAGTACTATTCGTACCCATGAGTACGAATTTCCACAACTACCTCAATCCTACACGCCAACAGTAATCTTAATTCCAAATTTCAGGATTACAGCTGCATTCGATCACCGTAATCCAAACTGTACCAAATTTGGTACCATTTAGTACTTTTCGTATCCAAAGTACGAATTTCTAAACCTACCTCTATCAACACTCCAACAGTAATCTTAATTCCGAATTTCAGGATTCCAAATGTATCCTATCACACAAATTGTACCAAATTTGGTACCATTTAGTACTTTCGTACCCATAACTAAAAATTTCAAAAACTTTATCAATCCTACACTCCAACAGTACTCTTTATTCCAAATCTCGGGGTTTCTGCAATATCCGTTCACCCAAATCCAAATTGTACCAGATTTGGTACCATTTAGTACTTTTCGTATCCGTAAGTACAAATTGTCTAAACTACCTCAGTGCTATGTTCAAACACTAAGCTTAATTCCGAATTTCAGGATTCCAGATACATCCGATAACTCAAATCCAAATTTGGTACCATTTAGTACTATTCGTATCCAGAGTACGAATTTCCAACCCTACCTCTATCAACACTCCAACAGTAATCGTAATTCCGAATCTCACGATTCCAAATGTATCCCATCACTGAAATAAAAATTGTACCAAATTTAGTACCATTTAGTACTTTTCCTCCGTTAACTAAAAATTCCCTAAACTTTATCAATCCTACACTCCAACAGTACTCCTTATTCCAAATCTCGGGGTTCCAGCTATATCCGTTCACCCAAATCCTAAATGTACCAAATTTGGTACTATTTAGTACTATTCGTACCCTTGAGTACGAATTTCCACAACTACCTCAATCCTACACGCCAACAGTAATCTTAATTCCAAATTTCAGGATTACAGCTGCATCCGATCACCATAATCCTAATTGTACTAAATTTAGTACCATTTAGTACTTTTGTTCCCATAGGTCCGAAGTTCCAAACCTACCTGTATCCAACACTCCAACAGTAATCTTAATTTCGAATTTCAGGATTACAGCTGCATCAGATCACCGTAATCCAAATTGTACCAAATTTAGTACCATTTAGTACTTTTTGTTCCATAGACCCTAAGTTCCAAACCTACATCTATTCAACACTCCAACAGTAATCTTAATTTCGAATTTCAGGATTACAAATGTATCCGATCACCCAAATCCAAATTGTACCAAATTTGGTACCATTTAGTACTTTTCGTAGCCATAAGTACGAATTTTTAAAAGTATCCCAATTCCACATTATTCCAGGTCTATCCGATCACTTAAATTCAGATTGTACCAAATTTGGTACCATTTAGTACTTTTCGTACCCAAAAGTACGAATTTCCAAAATACCTCTATCCTACATTCCGACACCAATCCTAATTCTAAATTTCAGAATTCCAGCTCCATCCGTTCCCCCAAACCCAAATTGTACCTTATTTGGTACTATTTAGTACCTTTCTTACCCATATGTACGAATTTCGAAAACTACCTCCATATCTCAAACCTACACTCCAACAGTAATAGTAATTCCAAATTTCAGAATTCCAACTTTGTCGGTTCGCCTAAATTCAAATTGGACCAAATTTAGTACCATTTAGTACTATTCGTACACATGAGTACACATTTTCAAAACCACCTCCTTATATCAACTCATCTTCTAAACCTTGATTTTCATTCCAAATTTCAAGATTTTAGCTCTATCCGTTCACGTAATAACAAATAGTACTAAATTTAGTAACTTTTAGTACTTTTCGAACACTTATAGTTCGAATTTCCAAAAACCCTTTGGTACACCTTTCTAACTCTCCATCAGTGACCCTTATTCCAAATTTCAGAATTCTAGCTCTTCGCGTTTGCCTAATACAAAGGGTACCATATTTAGTACCTTTTAGTACCTTTAGTACAGTTCTAGTTCGAATTTCCAAAAATCCAGCCTTATCTGACACCTTCGGCCCAAGAGTGACCCTCACCCAAAATTTCAAGATTCTAGCTTTAGCCGTTTAGTCTGGGCGTTGATTATCAGTCAGTCAGTCAGTCAGTGAGTCAGTGAATCAGTGAGTCATCATTACTGAACTCTTTTATAAGTATAGATGACCATGAACGTTAATGGAAACTTTCTCAGTTTTATTTCACTTTATTATATTAATTTTTTTGCATGGCAACAATATTTAACACTTTAATGAAATGCACCAATTACGAAGTCTTTTTTAATAAATTTCCAGTGCGATTCCCAAGAGTGTCCTTTGCTATTGCTTAAATAATCGATTTTAAACTAACTTCACCAAACCTGTAGACATCGATATCGATATTTAAAACGACCTTTGTAATTTCAAAATCCAAATAAATCACAGCCATTATCACGTTCGCCATTGTCAGTTTATAAAATTATCCCCATTATTTGTAGACAAAAGCCTCTGTAACGCGAATGTTGTTGCATTTATTTGAAACCACTAAATCTATAAATCTTCAACACCTGTTTTGTGTTACAATCTCTCTATTGTCCTCACCTAAACTGTAACATTTTTATTGCCTCCCACATTTCGCCAACAAAATAGTCTGCGAAATCCTGTCTGGTCAATATTCATTCCCGCGACTCTTTTGCGTACCAAAAACATATAAAAAGGAAAGGGTTAGTAAATGTTAATTCCTACGTGAGATATAAACAAATGACGGCAGAGGAATTAATGAGGGGGACATATAAATTTGTGGAAACAGTGGAATTACAGTAAAATAATTGTGTAACCCCTCAAAACTTCAAGGAATATACAAGTTGGTCTTATAATAAATATTTTCCACGAACATCTCCGAAGAGGCAAGCGAATATTTCTCTATACAAATGAGTATTACCACATTTACCTTATGTAGAGGATATCTTTTTATAGAACAAGACAGAAATTTGATTCTTATTTAAGAATCAAATCGATAATAAATCTAAAGCAATAAAAATTTGATTAAAGAAGGAAAATGGTCCCACGTTGGGAGATTGTAGGCAAGATTGTCTTAGTTTTGTGCATCCAAGTCACATTACATAAGCCATCTCATGTTAGACCTTACGGCGTTTGCTGATGTAGTAGCACATCGGTGGCCCAACATATTCATAAATTGGTATATCGATCGACTCAGAGCTAGTGCCTTTTTCCAGCCTTTTTCCATTTTGGAACCATATTTATATATTTACAGATCGACAGGAGGATAATTTTCTTTCAGCCCAAATTAAGGTGAGTCAAATGTGGGCATATATAAAATCGTCGCTAAGCTCAAGCTCACTATCAATTAATTTTAAGACCTGTGAATGTTCAAACTGTGAAACTCACCATGTTACTGACACTCGAAGTCTTAATTCCGTCCTCGCAGCTTGAAACTGGACCAGAATATCCGAAAATTCACGTTCAAAGCAACCTGAGAGGTGAGTTTGAATCACACGTGTTGATTTGGGCAGAAGTTCCTTTTTCCCAAGTCACAGTGCGCCTGAACTAATTTTAAATAAAAGCAGCCTACACCTGTGAAGTTTTTGCGGATTCTGAAACTACAATGTTCATAGATGTGAAAAAACGAACAAAATCGCCGGAGGGATGTTAAAAAAATTGCGGTAAAAGGTCACATTTTTAGTATTTCAGAATTGTTCATGAAAACCTCAAGCCCTATCGAAATGGGGTTGGAGAAAATGTTGTACCTGTGAAAATTGAAAAAGATTGAGCTATATAACCTTTTCCAAGGTTTTACCATTTTTAAGATATATCGCTTCCTTATATAGCAATATGATAAGTTGCGAATTGGCTATAAGATTTGACCGTTACCACCACACAAAAGTTATTCGAAGATAGTTTTGGAATTTTCACCGCAGATATTCCTTGAGATACTGGTTAAATTAGGTATTTTTTCGTGAGCAAATCCATGACTTGATGATCCAAAACCTCTAAAAATAGCTTTGAAAAATACTACATAATTTTTGGGGGATTGTTTATCCGGTATCTGATCTGCTCATAGATGACAGTCTGAATTCACACATGCTGTGGGTGCCGAGATACTCCGTCGGTGTCATGCTTAAATGTTCCATACGCCATTTTCCCGTTGTAAAATAATAGAATTTTAATGTTTGCTTCACAACTGTTTGGATCTGACTGGAGCAAATATTTATATTTCTGACAAGATTGGGTGACGTAGGGGATGGAAGATACCAAGGAACGGTCCTGACCAGCTTTAACATGGCAAATCCCTGGATTTATCTTGGTCCCTCTTTCATATCATGTGGACACTGACCTCCCCGTGGTGTCACCTGGGTAGCTGCCTTTAACACCTGTTAAGGGTAGTGAGCTAACATGTGCCGCGCGTTCACCCATAGGAACGTTTAAAACTTGGGTTTGGGCGTCGGGTTAGTAACCCTCCTAGAAAAAGCAGCCTACTATGAAAAAACAAAAGAAAATAAAACAAACCCCGCTTAAGTTGACGAACCCCGCAAATGTTTTAAGGGCCATGATCTGCTAATGAACATTGGCAGATGTACTTAATAAGTACATTACTACGATACAGGAAATACGATGGATTGGGAAAGGCGTCGGAACAACACCTAAAGGTGAAGCACTGTATTATAGCTGCCATGACACAAAGCATGAGTTAGGTTGCGGATTTGTAGTTGGTCGGAGGTTAAAACATCTGGTCTCCAGCTTCATCCCAGTGAATGAAAGACTAGCTGCAATTCGATTAAAAGCAAAATTCTTCAACATCAGCTTTATTTGCGCTCATGATCCCACTGAAGACAAGGACGAACAGACCAATGATATATTTTACGAGCGCTTAGAAGAAACTTATGACCGTTGCCCTGTCCATGACATTAAAATTATTTTAGGCGATTTTAATGCTAAAATTGGAAAGTAGAATATCTTTGGCCCAACAGTCGGCAAATTCAGTCTCCACTGTGAAACATCTGACAATGGTATGAGGCTGATAGACTTTGCAGCTGCAAAAAACATGGTAGTTAGCAGTACCAGGTTTAAGCATCTCGATATTTATAAGGGCGCCTGGCTGTATCTAGATCAAAGAACAAGTAAACATGTTGTGATAGATGGAAGACAATCATCGAGCGTGTTGGATGTACGATCGTTCGGAGGAGCAAACATAGATTCGGACCACTACCTTGTTGCAGCAAAGGTACGTACCGGTTGCAAATAAAGCACGAACAGATACAACGCGGAGGTTGGACATCGGTAAGCCGCAAACACAACAGATAGCCAAAGCATATTCTACTCAACTAGACTAATTGCTTAATGAAGGCACTCCTCGTCCCGATAACATATCAGCATAATGGCAAAATTTTGACCACTCCATGCAAACAGGCGCAAAATCCATACTTGGATACCAGAGATCTCCACCAAGGAATATATGGTATGACCAGGAGTGTCGTGCTGCTACCGAAGTGAAAAATGCAGCATATAGGGCTACTCTATAATCAGAAGCAACGCATAGCGCACGAGATAGGTATCGGGAGATAAGGAGAGAGGAGAAACGTCTTTCCACAGGAAAATTAGATAAATAGAAAGGAGTGTGAAAAAATCGAGATGTACAGAATCCAGCATAAAGTCCGGAAGTTCTACCAAAGAGTGAAACATCAAACTGATGGCTTTGGTACACGCACATCCTCCTGTGGAGACCAGCAAGGTAATTTGGTAACTGGTACATGCGAGTATAGCTTGTTCAGGATATGGAAAGAACATTTCTCCAAACTGTTGGTATCCGATAGTAGCGAAGACGACGAAGATACCACAGATCCAATCCCATTGAAGATGGTATTGAATGTATACGGCCCAGCCAAGATGAGGTAAAGACAGCAATAAATCGGCTGAAGAATAATAAGGCACCAGCCGATGGCTTACCAGCCGAGCTGTTCAAAACCGGAGGCGACACGCTGATAAGGTGTATTCATCAGCTATTTAGCACCATCAGACAGGAAGGAAGGACGAATACCCGACGATTGGAACCTGAGCATCCTGTGCCCTGTCCACAAGAAAGGAGATAAGACTGTATGCTCTAACTATAGGGGCATAAGTCTTCTCCCTATTTACTACAAGTTAGTGTCAGGGATATTGTGCGACGGCTAAAGCCTATGGTCCATACCACTGCGGCAATGGCAAATCCCCCATTGACCAGATATTTACCATACGGCAAATCCTGGAGAAGACCCAAGAGATGCAGATCGACACTTACCACCTTTTTGTCGATTGCAAAACAGCCTTCGACAGCCCCCTACGTTCAATGGTATTCCAAGCCATGTCTGAATTTGGTATCCCTGCAAGGCTCATCCGGCTTTGTAGAATGACATTAACGGATACTCGATCCACAGTTAAAATAGGAAAGAACCTCTCCGAAGAGTTTGGTACCAAAAGAGGTTTCAGAGTGATCTTTTCAACATTCTGCTGGAAACGGTTATACGAGATGCGAAGGTGAAAAGAAGTGGCACAATATATACATATGTTACTTGTTTATGCCGATGACATTGACATCATAGTTCGATCGGTAAAGGAAGTAACTGATACCTTCGAAAAAGTGGAAAGGGAATCTGCAAAAGTGGGTCTGGCGGTAAACGGCGAGAAGACAACGTTTATGGTGTCGTCGCGCAATGCGTCCATAGAGATCGGGCCAACTGTTGACGTTGGTTCCTATAATTTTGAAGTAGTAAGGGACTTTGTCTACTTCGGCACAGAAAAAACAACGCTTTAAAAACACTGATACTACCCGTGCTGATGTATGGTTCAGAAGCCTGGGTACTTGCGCAAGCAGACAAGGCAGTGCTTGGTGTGTTTGAGGGAAAAATTCTTCGAAAGATCTGTGGACCAATCTCGATGTCGTATGAACTACGAGCTGTATCTGCTACGACATCTTCAACAACATCAGTAAATGTATCGAGATAGATAAACGAGGATGAATGCGCGATGATGAACCCGCTAAAAAGGGGTATAAATACGCGCCACATGGCGGTGCACGCAGAATTGGCAGGCATATGCTTAAATGGAGCAAACAAGTGGATGAAGAGATGAAATGGCGCGGTATTCCAGAAAGCGAAGAAGTGAACAGAGAGGGATGGATATGTTTTCTTAGTTCGGCTTATGGAACAAATGTTGTGTAATGGGCCAGCTAAGTAAGTAAGTAAGACAAGATTTATTAGTAATAATATATAGAACATCTTTGCCAAAAGTTATAGGAATATCTGTTGAAACATAAAAGTTATAAAGGATTTTTAAAAATAGAAATTGTGTCGAGTTGTTCAATATCCACACTTACGACACAAATGCAAAATTTTGTAAATCACATGGAACAAAGTGCCAAAAGATTTTTTCTAATAAATCCAAACCTTCTAAATCGAAAATTAATGTTCTGATTGTTAGAATGTGTTTTTAAATTTGTATGTTATTAAAATGGAAATCTCGAAAACTAGAGCAGATTGGATAATGTCGACCAGAAAGAGCATACGCGAAAACTTTAGAAAACACCTATATCTCAAAATGTCAAAAATGGCGTATGGAACACTTAAGCATGACTAAAATTCCGACTAAAATTCGTCGGTATAGGCCAACGTTTCGAAATAGACCCCTAAGAACGGTACCCCCGATTTTCGTAATACTGACGATTGTGACGTCAATATCCCACCGAAATGGCTGAAATTCGTTATTTCGTCTTCCAAGAGTTATAAAATATTCCAGAAGAGTATTATCAGTATAGGTCCACGTCTTCCTATATCCCCATAGAAGTGTATTTCTTGATTTTCGGTATTTTTAAAATTTAGCCACATTCTCTTACCGAAATATAGGAAATTTGGTATTTAGTCTTTTTTGAGTCTAAAAACTTTCCGTCAGAAATTTGTCGGTGTAGATCGACGTTTTGAAATAGCCCCCATAGAACGGTGTCTCACATTGTTTTACCGAAATTGCTGAATTTTAGTATTAACTCTTCTTCATACACGAAAGGAAACTAATTATTCCATTTTACTTCAATACAACTTGTGGTGGAGAGTAAAACAAGTTCCGCCCGGCCGAACTTAACGCCGTTCTTACTTGTTTTTCAATAATTTTTATGTATAAATGGGGTTTTTTGTCTGCACTTCTTGGGTCACAACATTTTATTGGTATGATATTGACTTCCTTCGACACATAATAGTGTATAATTTATTGCACATTAAAAAGTAGGCTTATCTGTTATGATTTTTCCAATATACATACAATCATGGCAATTTTCTTTGAATTTTCACACCAATTACCTCAAATATCATAAGAATTATGAAATTTCGTACAATATCCTCATCAAAGGAGTGGGTAATAAACTCATCTTTCTCATTCAAAGATATCCTTTTTTTTGCTTTTATTGACCATGTTGTTGTCTAACGGCTGCTGGAATATTTCTTGCATACAAGTGTGGTTTTAATTTATTATGTTTCTTGGTTGCATTTCGCGGTGATGATAATGTTTGCTACGTTTTTGCGTAAATTTCAAATTACGTTTTTTCCTGTTTACCAAACACCACCTCATTATGGAGACAAACCAACGAATAGCATGTCGTTGCAGCCATAAAAAAGAATTATGTTTGTTTTATTTTGTGACTGGGTTGTTGTTTGTAGAAAAGGGCAATCTCTATGTTCCCATTCTCAGAGTATCACAGTTCCGGTAACCTCAACCGGGAACACCAAACCAGGAAATATGTCTGTCGTCTGTTGGCCTGTTTTTCTCCTCGTTTATTCTTTGGGTATCATAATTTTTCAACAGCCGTACATGGACACCTTCCGCTGGAAGATTGTGTCATCCTTAGTTGTAAAATTACTGCAAAACATGGTCAGCGTTATTGTGACCATTATTGTGTTACGCGATGGCGGCGTCTGGCAGTAACTGTGGCAGCATATTACGGTGGGAAACATGAATTAACCGCGAAACGTTCTAATTACACGTCCGCCACGTTTAAAACATTTTTCCGTGTTGTCTTCTTTGAACATTCAAAGGATATTCTTTATTACGCGGATTTCATTATAATTATGTGATTATCCTTAAATTTATTTTGCTTTTGTTTTTTGTATGAGGCTAAGGCAAAGGTGTTTGTAGATGGTGGAGATGATACCTTCTCTTGGACAAAAAAATATTTTTATCAAAAAGGCCATTACACTGATTATAATGAGGAGAGAGAAACGTAACATAAATTCAGAATCGAATATTGCAGGGAGACCTTTGAAATCCTAAAGATGACGAAATACTTTTCACTACAACAGGAATAATTGGAATATTGAGTACTTATTTCAGAAAAGCGACTGAGCTTTGTCTTCTTTAAAATGTTGTTGGTTTTTAATAATTTTATCGGGCGCAGGAAGAGAACCTGTCAGATAAGATCATTTAAATATATTATATACATTTTAATATCAAATTACTTAATGAAGTAACCCAAGAATTGGTCGATAAGCCAAATTGGAATAGTCAAACTTCTAACCTCGCGTTGCAACTATAAGGATCGCGTTCATATGTCTTTAAAATCACATTTTTTACATTTCATTATAAAATCACCATTAACAAGTTAAGGTTAGGCTCAATGTTTGCCCACCTTCGCCACACCAAAACTGTTAACAATTTCTAATCCATTGCACTTGTGTTGTGTGTTCCATGTTCATTTCTTGCCTTTTCGTATGTTGTATTGCGGTCTTGTATCCACTATCCTGAGAAATTCGAAAATTAAATGTAAAGTTCTGTTGAAAATGTTCTTCTGGTTTTTCTTTTTTGAGAGCATCTCAAGAAAATCCAAGAAAATTACATTTTCAAACATTTGTTGGCAATTGTACAACAACTTGTTGTGTGGTTAGACGCAAGAATTCTTTTAAGGTTTTGTTAATGTCATTTGTTTCGTTCTTACCAAAACCAAACTAAACTGGCAACACAAAGTAGCTGCTATACCAAAGTTAAGTAATTGATAAGTTCTAAGAAATTGAATGGTCATTTTGTGGTTATTGGAAATATTTAATAAAATGGAAATTTTAAAGAAATATCTAAAATTTCAATTCATGTTATAATTTTTTAATTTATTTTTTACTATAAGTTTTTAGAAAGAGTATTGCAACAATTTAAGTCATATTTTACTTATTTAATTAATTTGAGCAAGAAATACAAAATTTTAGGAAATGAAAATTTGAGATTAAGGCTAGATTTGGAAAATTGACATACATATTTGCAATTTTTTATTATACCACAAACTATGCATATATTTTGGTTACGAATTATTTGAGAACGAACGATTTCTACATCTTCTTCAGGTATGCTACCTTCGAGAAAATTTATTATTAATTTTTCCTTTCATGTTTTCTCTTGTTGTTACATGTGACGTAGGTGATAATATTTATGTGTACACTGACCTCCCCGTGGTGTAACCTGGATAACTGGGACTACCGGATGGAGTGGACAAATATAGTCCATATTTGAACCTAACCTATATCTGGTAGATATATTATGATGTGTAAAGTATGGACCAATTCGGCCACTCTCTTCAAGGGTTATCGTACGCACAATTTTTCGAACATTTTTGAACTTTTGTGGGGGAGGTACCTGAAGGAGTGGACCGATATGGCTTATCTTCGAACTTAAACTATGTTTGGAAAAAATATTACTAAGGCCAAACATTGGACCGAATCGGCAGACCTGTTCGAGAGTTATTTTGCCCTCCAACCTCCTCACACGGTGTCATAGGGGTTTTTGCAACTTTCAGGCTATTTTCTCAGGAAGTATGGACTTGCCCCTGATGAAACTTATACCGTCGTATAGAGGGCAGTGAATACAAGTTGCTAAAGCAAAAATCAAAGCGATTCGAGAGATGTTCCTAAACTGAACTTTTCCAAAATTTTGTGTGGGAGGTACCCGACGGAGTGGACCGATTGAGTCCATATTAAAACCTGATCTAAGTCTGGTACACGCTCCACGATGGGCAAAGTATGGACCAAATCGGTTACACCCTTCAAGAGTTATCGTGCGTACAAATTTTCCGAACATTTTCGAACTTTTGTGGGGGAGGTACCGGAAGGAGTGGACCGATATAGCTCATCTTCGAACTTAAACTAAGTTTGGACAAAATATTACGAAAGCCAAAATTTGAACCGAATCGGTTCATCCCTTCGAGAGTTATCGTGCGCTCCAGCCAGCCAGACAGACAGACAGACGGACGGACATTGCTCAATCGACTCCAAATTGTCTGAAACACATTTCGTCCAAACATACTTGGGGTCTAAAACCATTATTTCGATGAGGCACATTTTGCCCGTATGAAAGTGTATATACTAGGCCGGGGCGATTTGAAAACCTTAATGAGCCCTTCGCGTTTCTGATTCCTGGGGTTGAACTGAGCAAAAAAGTCCACTGGACCATATATCTACCTGTTGAATCCCAGAAATTCCAAAATAAGTTACAAAATCACAATTAGTCTTTATTCAAAAGTAAACGTAAACAGAATGAATATGCATGACAAGTTATAATACACAAAAGCTAATATGTTGACAAAAGTTTTCAATGAAGACATGATTAAAAATTATTTGAATAACAAGTAGTTTTTTATTTCCAACATTCCCTCGCTCCTAATTTTCTTCTCCTTTAAATTTTTTACGAATTCTTTCAGATCTTCTTGGGGTAAACTGCTGTCTACGTTTTTCGTTGCGTCGTATTATGAAACTATTTTCATGTTCAAATGGTTCGTTAGTTCTTTGCATAGCCGGTTGAGAGTTTTGGGAATTTCGATGTGTTTCCACTGATGCCGTTGGAATTAAAGCTTGATTAAATAGTTATATACTTGTGGAAGGATTTGCAATGTTGGGTGGTGCGAATGGTGGTGAGCGACTATGGCCCGTTTCTTCTCTTGAATTTCGACCTGCTTGCATATCTGGAATTATTATGTCAATATCGTCATAATTACGTGGTAAATGGAATTGTTGATTTAAGTTGTTATCAGAGCTGACTTCCATTCTGCTTTTTATTTGATTTTGATGCCGTCTGATTTCTCCCTGCGCTGTATTTACCAAATACATAAGATTTCCTATTCTTCCTTTTACTTCTCCTTCTATCCAGCGCTTCTTACCAGAAAAGTTACGCACATAAACCTTTTGACCAGTAGAAAATTTCGACGAAATATTTGATGTTTGATTCCTTACCGGAAACTTTGCAGTTAAGATTGTACGAGGCTGTCGACCGTGAAGTAATTCAGCAGGGGACTTGCCTGTTTGTGGGCTTGGCGTTGATCTGTACGTCACCAAATACTTGTATAATGCCTTTTCCTGGTTCGGCTGCTCTTTACTAATCTTGTTGAAAGCTGTCTTAAATGTTCGAACAAAACGCTCAGCTAATCCATTCGAAGCTGGGTGAAACGGAGCTGTCGTCAAATGTTCAATAGCGTTTGCTTCACAAAATCTTTTGAATTCCGCTGACGTGAATTGTGTACCATTGTCACTTACAATGGTGCGCGGTAAGCCTTCAATTGCAAAAAAACTTTGCAATGCTGCTATTGTTGATGCCGAGTTAGCCGCCGATACTGGCCTTACGAAAGGAAATTTAGAATATGAATCAACCGCAATAAGCCACATCTTGTTTAAGTACGGACCAGCAAAATCGACGTGTATCCTCTCCCACGGATGTTCAGCATCGGGCCATGCCGAGAATACTTGTCTTGGACTTACACCATTTTCTTGACAAACGCAACATTTCTTTGACATATCCTCAATTTCTTTGTCGATGTTCGGGAACCATACATACCTTCTAGCTACTTGCTTCATTCTACATGCGCCCCAATGTCCGTCATGTAACGTACTCAGAACTTTTGAACGAAGTGATTTTGGAACTATTACACGCGAATGTTCATTATGCAGAAGGAGCACGCCATTTTTTATTGAAATGGAATGTTTTCTTGAAAAATACGGGTTTAAAGTAGGACCTAATATGTTCTTTTCCGGCCAACCATTTTTCACATAATTTACGATAATTTGTAGTGTTTTGTCCTCTTTCGTGTGCAACGATACCGTCTCAGAATCTATAGGACAGTCTTGCAATACAATGTTGTATACTTCATCAATATATTGTAATACCTCTGATTCAGTTTTATCGAATTCATTGTCTTCACCCATTGGCAGTCTTGATAATGCGTCAGCGTTTGCATGATGAGATGTTGCTTTATACTTTATAGAATAATCGTAGGCTTGCAGTGTAATGGCCCAACGTTGAAGTCGATGCAGTGTCATAACCGGAAGTTTTTTGAATGGATGGAATATAGTCGTGAGAGCTTGATGATCTGTTACTAATTCAAAGTGTCTGCCATAGAGATATTGATGAAATTTAGTGATTCCGAAAATTATGGCAAGAGCTTCCTTCTCTATTTGGGAATAATTAACTTGAGAAGCATTTAGTGTTTTCGAAGCAAAACATATCGGCTTTTCAGTGCCATCCGGAAATCTGTGCGACAGCACTGCACCTACTCCGTGGTTTGATGCGTCAGTTGCGAGAATGATTGGATATTTGTCATCATAATGGACTAATTTTGTTGCATTCATTATATCTTCTTTTAATGCTTTGAAAGCCGATTCTTGTCGACCAGTCCAAGCAAATTTTGCATTTGTTTTTCGAAGTTCGTTTAATGTTGTAATTTGTTGTAATAATTTATTTTCTTTATAAATGCCTCCAATTCCTTTATATTTGACGGTCTTGGCATAAGCTGAATAGCATCTAATCTTTTTCCTGAAGGTCTTATACCATCACAATCAATAATATGTCCCACATATTCTACCGAAGATTTCGCAATTTAACATTTCTCAGCTTTACATTTAAGTCCATAGTTCTTTAGTTTCTCTAGTACCTTTATCAGATTTTTTATGTGTTCTTCGTTAGTCTGGCCTGTTACAATTACATCATCGAGGTAAATGGCGCATCCAGGAATATCTCCTAATATTTCCTCCATGAATCTCTGAAAAATTGCTGGGGCACTTGAGATCCCAAAAGGCATTCGTTTATACTGATATAGACCAAATGGGGTATTGATAACCATAATCCTTTGTGCTGCTTCGGAAAGTTCAATCTGCAGATATGCTTCACTCAAGTCAATTTTGGAAAAATACTGACCTCCTTGCAGTTTGTGAAAAAGTTCTTCTATTTTTGGTATTGGATATCTTTCAATTTCGATTTGAGGATTCAAAGTAGCCTTAAAGTCTGCGCATATTCTAATGCATCCGTCGGGTTTTTGAACCACGACAATTGGTGAGGCCCACTCACTTGAATTTATTGGCTCTATAACGCCATTGGACACCAGGCGATCGACTTCTTGTCTTACTTTTTCGTGTAACGCGAATGGTATATTATATGGTTTCATGAATTTTGGAACTGAATTTGGTTTAAGATTAATATCTGCTTTAAAAGTTGAACAATGTCCAAGTCCTTCAGAAAACACTACATGGAAATCTTTCAATACTTCCTCTAATTTACGTTCCAAATCTGTAAGATTATCACTCAAAACTTGAAAGCAGTTTTCTTTCAACAGATTATTGTATGGACATTTCATCTCAAAACTGAATTCTTTTAGCCAATCGCACCCAAATATGCTGGTGACATTTTCCAAATCAACTACGTAAAGCGGCAAATTTCGTATTTGATTGTCAATCTTAACATCGACGTTAATCATTCCTTTCAGAGGCAACGTAGCTCCTCCATAGGATTTTAGAGTTTTATTACTAGGACTACACAAAGGTTGGTTTAATTTTCTATAGACGTCAAGCCCAATCAATGAGCATGAAGCTCCAGTGTCTAATTGAAATGACAATTTCTCATTATTTACCTTGATATTGATCATCAGTTTTCCAGTTTTTCCATTGTTGATAGTGTCGATTGCTTCAATGTGACTTATTGATGATTCTTCTACTGTCGTTGCCTGAATTTGACGAATGTTACCAAGTTTTTCTGGTGACTTACATACTTTCGATATGTGCCCAAACTTTGAACACCTATTGCATTTGGTTTTGTTCTTGAAATGATAGCATTCTTCTCTTTGGTGACTTTTTCCACAACCAGGACAAGACTGTAATTTGCTTGAAGTAATATTTCTGTTTGACTTATTATCTGGAATGCTGTAACGCTTTACAGCATGAACTTCATTGGCCGGTTCCGTTGAATCTTCGATTTCGCTAGACGCCTTCACAGTTGCTTCAAAAATGGAACAAATTTGCAAAACCTCTTCTAAGGATGGATTCGATTTTTGCAAACATGCTGTTCGAACTTTTTCATGTGGTGTGTATAAAACAATCATATCCCTTATCTTATTATCGACGTACGATTGTTTGCAGCCTTCATTCTCACACGCGAAGTTACACTCTCTAGCAACTCCCCTTAAATCTGCAACCCAATCCGCATACTTCTGATTCTCCTTCATTCTCGTCTGATTATAAAATTTAAATCGGGCTGCCAAAATATGCTGCTTACTTAAAAAATGTGTGTCCAATGCGGAAACCAATTCCTTGTATGTTTTTTCTTGAGCTTTTCCATCAAAAAGTTTTTGCAATAACTCCAACATGTCAGATCCGACCCAGCTAAGAAAACAGGAACGTTTCGTGTCTTCACACGTGACAGAACTTGCTTCCATATGTTGGTCCAATTGAAATCGATATGTTGACCATTGATCTGTTCCAGGAATGAAGCTCTTAAATGAAGGAATCACGGAAGGTTTCTGGTTCCTTGAGAAAACCTCCTCTAAAACAGCTTTATTTTGAGCCATCATTTGTGCCATAAATGATTGATTGGATTCCTGTAGTTGAACCAATATCTGCGAAAGAGAGTTTAGATCCATTGTTTATTGAATTTTTCTTTATATCCTCGTCGCCAAATGTTGAATCCCAGAAATTCCAAAATAAGTTACAAAATCACAATTAGTCTTTATTCAAAAGTAAACGTAAACAGAATGAATATGCATGACAAGTTATAATACACAAAAGCTAATATGTTGACAAAAGTTTTCAATGAAGACATGATTGAAAATTATTTGAATAACAAGTAGTTTTTTATTTCCAACACTACCGTGAAAATCGAGCCTCCCGATTTTGACTTTAAGTTTTTTATTGACGTTTTTTGGATATTTTGGCATATAACAGCCAAACCATTGAGATTTTCGATCCAACACAAAGACAAACATTGTGGCCAAGACAGTAATTAAGAACTCTCTAATACATCGCAAAAGCATTGGAACGCTTTTTCAGGCAGTTTTGGTCTTGAGAAGGTGCAAACTTTTCGGAAAATGTCGATAAATGACATTGTGCTACAAAATTTGGCCCGAAAAATATTCAAGTGTTCTGATGCAAAATTATATCGTGTTGGGATCCATGGACAACGACAATGCCTTTATTTCGTTTGGGTCACTTCGTTTTATTTTTTTATAACGGTTAAATTAGTGAAAATCTGGTTCTCTTACAATTTTAAATTTAAACGGGCATATCTTTTTTTTTCCACAACGGATTTCTTTTGATCCTTCTTCCTTTTATAGGGGTGAATAATGTCTTTTGAATAAGCTATTACTGTTTTAAATCGGTTAACAAATAGCTAAGTTATAGCGGTTTATGTCTGAAAACCTCCACAAAAAACCTATAAAGGAATTTCTCATAATTTTCAAAATAAATATTGAACAAAACAAAAAAAAACATTCTATTTTTGAAAATTATGAGAAATTCCTTTATAGGTTTTTTTGTGGAGGTTTTCAGACCTTAACCCACTTAGCGCCAGATTTTTTTGGAAAATTTAGGCATTTTTTAACAAAATAATTTTTTTTTTCTTAAAACTTATAGTTTTTTCCGGAATCGGGTGTCCGTTAAAACGGACTGTGGCAAAATCCACTACCGTAAATTTGTATGGGAAATTGGTGTTTTTTACAAATATGTATAAAGTAATCTTCATACGCACAAAGCCAACTGTTTTATATTTTTAAAATTAGTCTCTATATTCTTCATTTTATAAAATATTTTCCATCGTATTCCATAAAGAACGGCATGTTTACTTTATCCATAATTGTAAAAAACACCAATTTCCCATACAAATTTACGGTAGTGGATTTTGCCACAGTCCATTTAAACGGACAGCTAACTTTGCAGTGTAATACAGAATAATTCTTGCTTTGTATTCACAATTTATGTTTTTAGAATAATACTTTCACATCTTTTCTAACTAATGTCTGCGTTGTATAAGTGTAAGTTATATAAGTTTGTAAGTTTTTTACCATTGTAAGAAAATCAAAAGATCACTTCACGAAAAGGGCTATTTTTGTGACCGAACCGCGAAAAAGTATGTTTGGACGAAATGTTTCAGACAATTTGGAGTTGATTTAGCCATGTACGTCCGTCAGTCTGGCTGGTTCGCACGATACCGATTCGGTCCAAAAATTGGCTTTCGCAATATTTTGTCTAAACTTAGTTCAAGTTCGAAGATGGGTTATATCGGTCCACTCCTTCGGGTACCTCCCCACAAAAGTTCGGAAATGTTCGGAAAATTTGTGTGCCCGATAACTCTTAAAGAAGTAACCGATTTGGTCCATACTTTGCACATCGTGAAATTTCTACCAGAATTAGATGAGGTTCCAATATGGACTCTATCGGTCCACTCCTTCCGGTACCTCCCACACAAAATTTCGGAAAAGTTCTGTTTAGGACCCGCTCTCGTATCGCTTTGATTTTTGTTGTAGCAACTTTTATTCACTGCCCCTCATACGACGCTATAAGTTTTATCAGGGGAAAGTCCATACTTCATAAGAAAATAGCCTGAAAGATACAAAAAAACTCTATGACACCGTGTGTAGTGGTTGGAACGCAAGATAACTCTCGAACAGATCTGCCGATTCGGCCCAAAATGTGGTCTTCGTAATATTTTGTGCAGACTTAGTCTAAGTTCGAAGATAAGCCATATCGGACCACTCATTCAGGTACCTCCCCCACAAAAGCTCAAAAATGTTCGGAAAAATTGTGCGCACGATAACTCTTGATGGGAGTGACCGATTTCGTCCATACTTTACATATTATATCTATCTATATATTGATCAGGTTCGAATATGGACTATATTTGCCCACTCCTTCGGGTACCTCCCACACAAAATTTTGTATAAATTCACTTTAAGACCTACTCTCAAATCACTTTGATTTTTATTTTTTTTTTTTGAGGCAACTTCTATTTGCTGCCTCAATTACGACAGTAACACCTTTTTCAGGGGAAAGTCCATACATCTTGAGAAAACAGTCCGAAAGTTGTAAAAACCCTATGGCACCATGTCGTCGGTGTCATGCTTAAGTGTTCCATACGCCATTTTTGACTTTTTGAGATACAGACGGTTTCCAGGGGTTTCCTGTATGCTTACTTACATACTTACTTACTTAGCTGGCCCATTACAGAACACTTGTTCCATAGAACGAACTAAGAAAAGATCTCCATTTCTCTCTGTTTCGTGCTTCGCTTTTTGGAATACCGCGCCTTGTCATCTCATTATCCACTTGTTTGCGCCATCTATTCTTTGGCCTGCCAATTCTGCGTGCACCGCCATGTGGCTCGAATTTATACGCCTTTTTAGCGGGTTCATCATCGCTCATTCTTATTATATGGCCTAGCCAACGCAATCGCTGCATCCCGATACGTTTAACTCTATTGATGTCCTTGTATAGCAGATACAGCTCGTGGTTGATATTCACCGTCAACGCAGATCGGTCCGTAGATCTTTCGAAGAATTTTTCTCTCAAACACGCCAAGCACTGCCTTATCTGCTTGCGCAAGTACACAGGCTTCGGAACCATACATCAGCACGGGTAGTATCAGTGTTTTGTAAAGCGTTATTTTTGTTTGACGAGTTTTGGCTTTGTTTTTAAAGTGCTTACTTAAGCCAAAGTAGCATCTGTTGGCCAACAACATTCCCTTTCGACTTTTTCAAAGGTATCAGTTACTTTCTTTACCGATCGACCTATGATGTCAATGTCATCGGCATAAACAAGTAACATATGGCTGTTTGTATATATTGTGCCACTTCTTTTCACCTTCGCATCTAGTATAACCTTTTCCAGCAGAATGTTGAAAAGATCACACGAGAGACCATCACCTTGTCTGAAACCTCTTTTGGTACCAATCCCTTCGGAGATGTTCTTTCCTATTTTAACTGACGATCGAGTATCAGTTAATGTCATTATACAAAGCCGGATGAGCTTTGCAGGGATACCAAATTCAGACATGGCTTGGAATGCCTTTGAACGTAGGGGGCTGTCGAAGGCTGCTTTGTAATCGACAAAAAGGTGGTAAATGTCGATCTGCATCTCTTGGGTCTTCTCCAGGATTTGTCGCAGGGTAAAAATCTGCATTTGCCAGGTCTAAAGCCGCATTGGTATGGTCCAATTATTTCATTGACCGTAGGCTTTAGTCGTTCGTTTATTATACCTGATACTATCTTGTACGCAATAGGGGGAAGACTTATAGTTAGAGCATACAGTTTTATCTCCTTTCTTGTGGACGGGGCACAGGATGCTCAGGTTCCAATCGTCGGGTACTCGTTCTTCCTGTCAGATGGTGCTAACTAGCTGATGAATACACCTTATCAGCGTGTCGCCTCCGGTTTTGAACAGCTCGGCTGGTAAGCCATCGGCTCCTACTGTCTTATTATTCTTCAGCCGACTTATTGCTGTCTTTACCTCATCTTGGCTGGGCGGTATACATTTAATACCATCTTCTGCGATTGGATCTGTGGTATCTTCACCGTCTTCGCTACTATCGGTTACCAACAGTTTGGAGAAATATTCTTTCCATATCCTGAGCACACTATCTGTATGTTGATGTTTCACTCTTTGGTAGAACTTTCAGACTTTATTCTGGCTCCTGTACATCTCGATTTTTTCACACACCCCTTTTTTCATTTCACTCTTTTTCCTGCGGAAAAGCCGTTTCTCCTCTCTACTTTTCTGCGGATACCTCTCTTGTGCTCTACGCGTTGCTACTGATTGCAGAGTAGCCCTATATGCCGCATTTTTCTCTTCGGTAGCAGCACGACACTCCTGGTCATACCATAGATTCCTTGGTGGAGGTCTCTGGTATCCAAGTATGGATTTTGCGGCTGTTTGCATGGAGTGGGCAATATTTTGCCATTGTTCTGATATGTTATCGGGACGAAGAGTGCTTTCATTAAGCAATTGGGCTAATTGAGTGCAATATGCTGTGGCTATCTGTTGTGTTTGCAGCTTACCGATGTCTAACTTTCGTGTTGTGTCTGTTCGTACTTTGTTTGCTACGTTTAAGCGGGTGCGTACCTTTGCTGCAACAAGGTAGTGGTCCGAATCAATGTTTGCGCCTCGGAACGATCGTACATCCAACACGCTCGATGAATGTCTTCCATCTATCACAACATGATCAATTTGGTTTCTTGTTTTCTGATCTGGAGACAGCCAGGTGCCCTTATGAATATCGAGATGATTAAATCTGGTACTGCTAACTACCATGTTTTTTGCAGCTGCAAAGTCTATCAGTCTCATACCATTGTCAGATGTTTCACTGTGGAGACTGAATTTCCCGACTGTTGGGCCAAAGATATTCTCCTTTCCAATTTTGGCATTAAAATCGCCTAGAATGATTTTAATGTCATGGGCAGGGCAACGGTCATATGTTTCTTCTAAGCGCTCGTAAAATATATATTTGGTCTGTTCGTCCTTTTCTTCAGTGGGAGCATGAGCGCAAATAAAGCTGATGTTGAAGAATTTAGCTTTTATTCGAATTGCAGCAAGTCTTTCATTCACTGGGGTGAAGCTGGATACAAGATGTTTTAGTCTCCGACTAACTACAAATCCGCTACCAAACTCATGCTTTATGTCATGGCAGCTATAATACAGCACGTCACCTTTAGGTGTTGTTGTGACGCCTTTCCCAATCCATCGTATTTCCTGTATGGCAGTAATGTCGGCCTTGTACTTTTCAAGTACATCTGCCAATGCGTAAACTGCACCTTCTTTATAAAGAGTGCGAACATTCCAGGTGCAGATTCGGAGATCATGGTCCTTGAAACGTTTGCGGGGTTCGTCAACTTCAGAGGGGTTTGTTTTTCTTTCGTTTTTTTAGGTTCCTTTTCTAGGGGAGGGTTACTAACCCGACGCCCAAACCAAAGTTTTTAACGTTCTTATGGGTGAACGCGCGGCACATGTTAGCTCACTACCTTTAACGAGTGTTAAAGGCAGCTCCCCAAGTGACACCACAGGGAGGTCACTTGGGATGAAAGAGGGACCAAGATAAATCCTGGGCTTTGCCATGTTAAAGCCGGTCAGGACCGTTCCTTGGTATCTTCCATCCCCTACGTCACCCGAACTATGTACATATGTATTCTACGCTCTTAATTTATCCAAACAAAAACGTCAATACCATTAGTTTATGAAATAAATGTTGTATTTGTAGCCATCTTAAACGATTTCTTTTTCCAAAGTTATCCAATTAAATCAAATATTGTTGTTGTTTTTTTTTTTAAGAATAATACATAGGCACTCTGCATGTTTGTAACTTAAATATCGTAGTTGTAAAAGTTTTTGTTGACGATAACCTTTTTTTGGTATTTTATTTAAACTTCAGATTTAAGTGCGAAATTTATTAAATTGCTATCGCTATTTTATGGGAATATGAAAATACTTCCAATGGTTATTTCTGGGCGACCATCACGGTTATTTCTCTTTGGAAAACTTTTATTTGCCAAAAGATTATTTCTTTTATTTTTTTAGATGTTTAGAAAACTTCAACGTCAAATAATTTTCATCAAATCAAAACACGCCTTTCGTTCGATTTTGTGAAAACAAACAAAATTAAAATTTGCTACACTTGAAAGTGTGGCATTCATGTGGTTGTATTGATGCCACTTCTAACAGATATGGTAGCGATATTTTTTCCCTTTTAGAAAAACAAAGTGCTGACAAAAATGTAAGTCATTGTCATTAGACGGGGTAGTGAATGAAGTGTAGATGACTTTAAAGTGGCGCCAGTTAAGGAATGCTACGTTTTCCATTTATGCATTGGTAGTATTTGTGGGCGTTCGCTTGTGTGTTTTGCTTGATGCCAATTCAGTTGAGGATGTTATCCTTGTTTTGCTTGTTTTGTGGTCCCTTAGATATTTCCATTCAATGAAGACAAATATGACGTACATTTCAAAAGAATGCCAAAAAAGAATTCCAATGACAATTTGAATATAACAAATATCTACCTCAACCACTAAAGTATTTTTGGTATTTGTTTTTCAGTTGTACCGGTGTCAGTTGTTGGTTGTTTTTCATTTTTTTATTCAACATCCGAGGATTGACTCAAAACATTGACATAGAAAATGTGTGTTTTTACTGAAATATGGTGTATGTGAAATAATTTGTACACTATGGGATGAAAATGAAACGACAATTAGAATTAGTCCATATTAACATTAGGCAATTTTGCTTGCGGCAAGTGTCAGTTTGCTGGAGAGAGAGGTGGGGCATATGGTAACCCTTAGCCTCTCAACACCCTCTCTCACCGACAAACTGACAATTGCCGCAAGGAAAATTGCCTAATTTAAATATGGACTTATTAAAAATATTAAGCTACGTGTACCTTTCTCAGTATGGTGAACACAGTTACATGGCTTAATCTGGCGAGATACCTGATACGGTCGCCAAAGTGATCTAATATGGATCATCAAACATCTTCTCCCCTTATAGAGAAAAATATCAGGTTTGAGAACTATATTCAATACACAACCTTAGAATATTAATTTCTACAACGAACATCTTAGAAGATATTCGGGGAAACGTATCCTCTATCAAAGGCAGGTTCTATTTTTGGCTAAGTCGTAAACAGTTATTTTTTAACACAGCCTACACAAAAAAAGTATAAAAGCGTTAAGTTCGGCCGAGCCAAAAATTTAAATTAGGCGATACCATTATATATGAGATTATTCTATGTGCACAATTTTACGCATATAATACCAAATATAGAATTATATCTAATTTGTAGTTAAAAACATAAAAATACCAGAAATCGGACGGAACGGTTACATACATACAATTTTTGGAAGAAATTCTTTTCAATAGTAATTACAAACATCGCAGAAGGGACAGGGGAGTCTTCTCTCATATCAATGAGTGCACCCCGATTTATAGAGAGAGAAGTTTTACATGGCTGAAATACTCAGGCAATGTCGCCAACATTACTGCGGGACCTGACCGGGGAATCGAACCCACGACCTTCAGCGTGCAAGGCGGGCGTGCATTAAGGTTGTGACTTTTCGAAGTTTTTTCTCATAGTGATTTCCTGTAGCATGGAATAATTAACTTTTTCCTATTAATCACTAAAATAACGTTTATTCCACTGAAATATAAAAAAGTTCACGCCCAAATCGATTTTAAAAATTATTTATATTTTATTTATCGGTCGATGTATAGTAGCAATGTAAATGTCCCATCTTGTTATATTTTATGTCTTTGAAAATTATTTCCTGCTACACGAATGAATAAACTTAAGCCTACTAATAACTAATATAACGCTCAAGGCAAATTTATATAAGGTAAATGCATGAATTACAACAACTAACAAATTTACAAAAACAACATCGCTGTTATTGAAAATTTAATGTCAAAGGAAATATTGAATAATGGGGTTTTAAAAATGTTCTCACCAAAAACATAAATACATTTTGAAAATCCTCTAAACTAGAAAAATTTTGAATCAAAATGTAAATATAAAGCATTCAGAAGCATTTTATGGTAGCAAATATCGAAGTTTCAAATTCCATGAGTAGACCCTATTACATTTTGAATACAAAAAGAAGTAAAAATACAGCTGATTGTCACGTCTACCTTATATAAATGTGCCTCGATAACGTTTATTTCATTCATATATTGAAAAAGGTCATGCACAAACCACTTTGAAAAAATTTTGATTTTTTTTAATTATATAGTTGAAAAAAAGCCTTTACGACATTTTTATGATTCTCAGAATTAAAGAAAATAAGCAAGAAATAAAATATAATTTAAAAAAAAATTAAGTTTCAGTGTTTTATTTAGAAATGCACTTAAAACTAGAAAATAATTTGTCGATTAGCCTCAAAAAATATATTCTTTCTCATGATGAAATCTTTCAAATAAAACGCTTGCCGTTTAATTTTGCCACCATTTATAATTTAAATGCAAGCGTTTTATGTGAGAGGTTCCATCATGAGAAAGAATATATTTTTTGAGGCTAAGCGACAAATTATTTTCTAGTTTTAAGTGCATTTCTAAATAAAACACTGAAACTTAATTTTTTTAAATTATATTTTATTTTTAACTTTTTAGTAAACACATTTTTTTGACCACTTAGAACAAAATTACAATCAATTTAGGCTGAAAATTTGGATAAAAACTTTAAAATGCCTGTAGTACCGTTATATAAAGGCTATACCAAAACCTGGACTTATGTCCATAATTTTTGGTGGGGATGTTTCTGTACCATTGGGGACTCCAAATGCCAAGTTACATCCAATTCTGGCTAAAAATGAAGATAAAATCCTTAAAACACTTGAAATCGGGTGGTACCACTATATGGGGGCTATATCAAAACCTGGACCTATGTCAACAATTTTTGGCGGATAAGTTTCTGTACCAATGGGGGTCCCATTGCCAAGTTACAGCCAATTCGGTCTCATACACAGTCGATACGTCTGAAGAGCTGCTCAGCTAACAGCGAAACCAGGTCACGTAATTTGGTGACTGTGTGGGTTCGAGCCTTTGGCTTTCCTCTTTCACTTGCAAAAAATGTTCGGTCATCAAGCTTAACTCTAAACGAGAAAATTAATAAAAAAATGTTATGTCAGTTTGGTTATCTCATGTGGCTCTAAAGTTTACTTTCAACATATATCTGCTTACAGTGACTTCAAAAAATTTTGCATAATTCTCATAAATTCAAATTCTAAAATCATTTTGTGCGTGAGGTTTTTTCACCGAATCACCTTATAATTAAGCTTTTAGATAATCTTATGTTGAAACTCATCACGCTATAATACAGGTATATGAGGTTGTAAAAAAGTCATAACCCTAGTGTGCATACATACCACTGCACCACTGTGGCACCCTTTTTATACCCTCAGCATTTATGCTAACGAGGGTATATGGTAATATTCAAAAAAGTTTTTCAATCGTTGAAGTTGAGGTTCACCATTTAATAAGTCGCGAACTGTTAATATATTTTATAAAATATGAATATATTTATATTAATTGAAGTGTTTTAGCCACGATCTCATAATATGGACCATAACAAATAATTTTCGTGGAAGCTGCGTTGGTGGTAATATAAAAAAATGGGAAAAATGTGTTGAAGTAAACAAGTTTTTTGTGTTCCTTTTTTATTTCTGGCCAAACCACGCAAACTTCGAACCTGTGCCCAAAGAAAGAACTAAAGAATACCTCTTGTGCAACATGGTTCTATTGTATGGCTTTTCGATATATGCACGGCATCCCCTTAAAATCGATGCTGACATTTTGAAGTTTTGATTTCAGTGTTTTTCGAATTTTTCTTATAATTAGAGGGTGCAACTAGATAATAATCCAAACTAGTTAATAGGATTGTAGAACTCGCGATTCCACGTCGTTCGATGTATATCTCATGAGTGTGCTCCGTACAGATTCCTAGCAATAGGAGTCCAAAGGCGAAAAGTTGGTGCGTAAATTTTCTGAAAATACCTATTTTTTTGCTTTCAAATTTACAACTGTCGTACAGGTACCCCTGTACCCCGCGTGATTTTAATTTTTTTACGTGCCGGATCTAATAAGCTCTTCCGCGTTCGAATCCATCCACTAAAACACCGGATATAGATACCTTGAAAGTAGAAAAATTTGCAAAAATATATTTAGACAATTCCGCGAATTGAACCGCGATTTTCTTTGATTATGTTTACATAAATGTAATCCTTTATACGCGATTATAATATTTGCCAAAAAGGTGTGTCACAAATTACAAAGATTCGGGAGTAATATCCCTATTTATCCCAAAATAGAATGTGGTGGCACATCCGCGTTTCTTGACGAATCTGTCTAAAATAATTTATATTGACGTATTTTTAATAGGCGGCCATTGAAATCGGATGCACCTAATAATCATATGCATATCGCGTAATTTTTGCCCACTTGAAGGTTTTTTGAATAGTAAGATGCAACTGATGGCACACTTTGGCCGCTGAAAATCCATGCATATTGATAGACATGGACTCCCTGTATCCGAAAAGCACATGCACCTCAACTGATTTAAACCAATTCGCGAAATATACGGTTTTTAATTTCTATGTTTTTTCTTTGATTGTAATTTCAATATTACTCTCTACTTCTTATTTCTATTGCTTATCACAGAAAGCAAATATACTTTCTCGATGACTAATTACTTTTCTTGTAGAAGTTTAAGCAAAATACTTCAGGATTTGGATGGAAATTTAGCGAAATAATAGAATAACTCCCAACATTTATTTTTCAAATTTTTCGCATTTAACCAAAAATATATTTTTGAAATAATTTCCAACAATAAGTTTTCGTTGTTTGTTGTTGCTGTAATAATTTTGGTCTCACATTTTTCTACGCGTTGTCTAGTTTCTGTACGTATTTTTAAATTATTTTTTTAGAGTTTTTTTGGACTCTGAGTTAGAATAAATAAAATTTACTCAAACATTTCTTCAATATTGTTCGATTTTCCGCGAAAATAAAAATAAATTTAGCAACTATTTTAGCATCTACGGATTGATATCAAATGCTGTTAACGATTCATACATACATGTTCTTATTACAACACAATAGGAATTTTTAAATATTTTTTCTTTATAAGAGAGTAAAACCCCATATAACTTTTGAGTGCAGCATCCAATTTTGTGAACGCGAACAGATTTGAAACCACAACTTTTTTCGTAACCCATGTACCAAAAATGGCGGATGTACTCGCCAAAAAAGTTTTTAATTTTTTTTCTACGCTATTGTAAAGGAAATTTTAAATTTACCATATACACTTTCATACGGGCAAAATGTGCTTCATCGAAATAATGGTTTTAGACCCCGTTTCAGACTATTTGGAGTCGATTTAGCAATGTCCGTCCGTCTGTCTGTCTGTCTGGCTAGCTGGTGCGCACGATAACTATCGAACGGATCAATGATTAGAACCAAATTTTGTGTATCGTAATATTTTGTCCAAACTTAGTTTAAGTTCGAAGATGGGCCATATCGGTCCACTCCTTCGGGTACCTCCCCCACAAAATTTTGGAAAAGTTCAGTTTAGGACCTGCTCTCAAATTGCTTTGATTTTTGTTGTAGCATCTTGTATTCACTGTCTTCTATACGACGGTTCAAATTTTATCAGGGGCAAGTCCATACTTCCTGAGAAAATACCCCGAAAGTTACAAAATTTCCTATGGTACCACGTGTAGTGGTTGGAGCCCACGATAACTCTCGAACGGATTAACCGATTAGGTCCAAAATTGGGCCTTCGTTATATTTTGACCAAACTTAGTTAAAGTCAAAAGATGGGCCATAACGACCCACTCCTTCGGGTACCTCCCCCAAAAAAGTTCAAAACATTTCGCTAAAATGGTGTGCACATTAACTCTTGAAGGCAGTGACCGATTTGGTCCATGCTTTATACATCGTAATATTTCTGTGAAACATAGATTAGATTCAAATATGGACTATATTGGTTCACTACTTCAGGTACCTCCCACACAAAATTTGGGAAAAGTGCAGTTTAAGGGCTGCTCACAAATCCGGTTGATATTTGTTGTAGCAAATTGAATTCGCTGCCCCAATCACGACGGTACAAGTTTTTTCAGGAGTCCATACTTCCTGAGAAAATGGCCCGAAAGGAGTAAACAACCCCTATGACAACATATGTAGTGGCTGGAACACACGATAACTCTCGAACGGATCAGCCGATTCGGTTCAAAATTTGACCTTTAAAAAAATTGGAGAATGGTTCATATAGGTCTACTATCTAGGGTACCTCCCCCACAAAAATGCAACATTTTTATTTAAGTGCAATTCAGGATCTGTTCGAAGATCCTTTTGAAAATAATACCGATGCTACTCCTTGTAGTAATATTTACAGCGATATTATTATATATTTATTATTATTCGTGGGCAAGTATATGCTTCCAGACATTCTGCTCTAAAGCCTCTAAGTTATACGGTGACCAACTGAAATGAATAATGAAATTATACCGATGATACTCCTTGTGGTCCTGTCTAAGATATATTATGTTCTTCGTTTGCAAAGCCATGCTTCCTGACATAGTGGCCCAAAACCTTTAAGGTATACGGTGACCAACTTAAATGACTGGTGGCACAATATCTATAGAAAATAATGAGTCCCGAAATAAGATCCACTTCCAAAATGGACTATGTCGGTCCATTTTTTGAAGTACATCCTCCGCAACACTTTTGAGCTTCAAAGCAAATATATGTTTTGTCTTCAAGTTCATACTTCCAAAAAGGCCACAAAATCTGCGTAGCCGGTATTAGATTCGATATTGTCAATAGATGAAAGTTTAAATTCTCAGAGGCTTAGGGTATATCTCTGTCGGTAAAGCCGACTGATACTTTTTTACTTGTTAACATTTGAAAATATAAAATTCTAAATTGAAACCAATTCTGTGGGTAAATGTGGTCTAGCCCTTCAAAACACTTTAAATGGACGCATTGTCGTATAGAAATATTTCCTCTGGAATTACACACCAATTAAGATGGCTAATGGGACTAATACCTTAAAAAATCCTTAAAGCGTCGCGGCGTTACGTTATATGGGATCTATATAAAAATATATAGGCTATTTTCACTACCGAAAATTCTACGGGCGTTTAATAAATTTGATGAAAATTGTATCCACTTAATGATATATGTATGTATGTGCATAGGATCACTTTCTGAGTCGATTTACACATGTTCGTCCATCTGTTTATCTGTCCATGGATTATTGTAAACAAAGTGCGAGTCGCATTTATAATCCGACTCGCATGATTATATATATATATATATATATATATATATATATATATATATATATATATATATATATATATATATATATATTCGGCCGATTTGAGGTATATGGTGCACCAAATACGAAAATGAATTCTTTCTTGATAAACTATACATACCTACATGACAAAAAAAACCTAACGAAATTTGATCACGCCATAATTTAGAATTTTGAAAGGACATGAAAGGCGTTGAGTTAGAAGAATAAAATGTTCCACAAAAAGATTCGCCTATCGATTTGACTGAAGACATGTCACCTCAAAACGAAGCTACAGCAACGCCAAACAGATCTATGGAGCTATTTTCCCAAGTATTATAGGAAAAAAAATCAAAAACTGCATCGCGCGATATCTCAGAAACTTAGTAAAGAAACTTCATCTCCAAAAGAAATGTTCCTCCCCCCCAGACTTTGAGTTACATTTTGTGTCACAGTGTAATCAGTTTACATTTTTCTTTCTTATTTTTATATCCTTCACCATAGTATGGAGGGTATGTATGTATATAAAGTTTCTAACGGATTAAAATAATCTTTTGTATATATTTTCTTGATATATATTGCAAATACCTATTTCATTTATTCGGCGACTTATATTGAAATTATATGGAGAATATTTTGGTCTTTGACGACTTCTATCCAGAGAGAAGTTCTGTGGGACAAAAATTAATAAACTCGGATAAAGTACAACATTAACCCTAAAACGTGATTTAACTTTTGGCAGATTCCTGGCGTTTAGGTTCGATTTAGAGTTTTGGTGTATTATGGGACCTTTAGTAAAATTTTATGACAAATAATTTTGTAGAATACTTTGATCTGATTCGATCACATTTTAAATGAGTTTTTAAACGTTTTTGAAAAAAGCGCATGAGGGTTAATTTTTTTCATAAAATGATACCCCGCATTGTTGTCAGAAATATTGCCAAAGACACTTTGTACCTAAAATGCAAGGATTCCAAGGAATCTGCTGTCGAATATTTGAAAGCCTTTAGAAATGGCCAGAACTTGCCACGCCTATTTAGGTTACTTCTCGACGTAAACTTTCAAAACGCCAATACACGTGTCTTCTTTTTTTCGATCCACTTTCATAATCTGTGCCGTGTTTCATGTGATTTTAAAAAAAGTTCAATTTCGTTGTACTGTGTAAATTAGGCAATTGGGATATCCATGGTCGAAAAATGTTTGCACCTAAAATTGTGGAAAGTAAACGCATTATTCCAGTTTAGAATATTATTCTACTTATTTTCCTAATGACCTGACTGCTATTCACAGTTATTTTTCTGAATATTTCTACTGTGAACCCGTTTTTCCCCTGCTGGCCTCGACATTAAATATTCGGCCTCTGAAAATCTTTTATAATTTTGAAAATTTCCTCATTACTTTTATAAATACTTTTTATCCACTACTTCTTTTCAGGATAGAAAATTGATTCGGGGAATCAACTGAACTATTTGGACTACCTGTTTTCTGAATCTTTGTTTGGGAGCTGGGCCAGATTGCGCCTTTCCTGTATAACCATATTTATATCAAAATAAATTCCGATGGGTGACAGGACATTCAAGGGAGATGGAAGTTCTAACAGGTGAGATTTGCTGGTCTTCTTTTTATTACTTTATCTGACTTATTTATTCAATAGCCATTACGTCTTCTTTCCCCTGCTCTCTTAAGCCTCGCCGAAATTATCCATCGTGGGTTAGTTTCAAAAGATTTTAAATAATCTCATATTGTAGGGTATGAATTGAGTGACCGAATTTCCCATTTTGGAAATATTTGTGCATATTTTGATAACTTGTTAGCCATTGATGCTTCATTTCAGTTTTGTTTCTTGCTAACGCACATTCGTACACCCATCTATTCAAACAACAACAACAAGGATAGTAGCATCAACATCAATTGACAAAATGTACTCGCCTTTCGTAAACGAATTTAAACAACAACAACGATTTTGAAGAAAGTTGTTTTCATATTTTGAATACAAATTGCTTTATTTACTGTTATTCACCCGCCGCCTCATGTTTAACGCATCGTCAGGGTGCTGTCAAATTTGAAGCAGCGCATTAGGAAAAAAAGGAGTGTCGCCGTTCCGTTGTCTTTTTGTTGTATGTCAAACATCCCCAGTTTTTGTCAGAATTTTTCATAAACAACATCAGTACAAAATATTTTTGCATGCCAATTTTCTTACTCCTTAGAATATGGAGGAAGTTGGAAAAGTTTAGTTTTAAAATACAATACTTAAACAGGAAAATCATCAAATCACAACCATATTTCCCATACTACCTTCCTAAATCACTCACAACCAACCATTTGACAAAATATCATTTCTAGCAAATTTGAAATGTTGCTTCTACACTTTGATGTGAATAAGATGACTTTGCTTTGTTCATTCGCAATTGCGGTTATTTCCTCCTACAAATGGTAAGCGTGTGTCTTTTTTTCAACAAATTGCTCCCTTGAGTGTTTCAAAATAAAAATTGACATGAGCTCAAGCCAAAGAGTACATATCTCAAAGTGCGACCACCTTTTTTGTACCGTTTTACAATTATGATGAACTAAAAAAAACAATTCAGAACAGACAAACATACCTTTGACGCTGTGGCGGCGACGGCAATAATAATAATTCCATAATACTTGTCATGCAAATAAATCTCTGCTCTTGTTTAATATGACATCAGTTGTTGTTGTCCTGGGCCAATGCGACATACATAGACATTGTTGTCGTTGTTCCAGCTACCCTGTTGCGAAAAGACGCAAAAACAAGAAACTCCCACTTTATAATAATCACAAACAAAATATTCTTTGCATGCCGTCAGCAAAGGTAACTGTCAAATGCGCTGTTGGTTTTTAACATATCCTGTCATTTTTATACACAACATTTTTTATTTACATATTCCAAGGGTATTTATTTCATGCCTATGCCTTGACAATAGCCAGACAGGGGTTGTATTCCAATTTTTGGCATATTGCAAAAGATTATAAATATTTACCATCAATTTGTCTTCTGGGACACACTGAGAGGGGGGATGTTAGTGATTCTTTAAAATAGTCCTTTGTTTGTTAATACTTTTTGTGGTTTAGAAAGATTGCTTTTATTTTCTATTAAATTGACATCAGATTTATTGAATTTCTAATCGTTTAGTCAATATATTGTGCGTCATTATTGTCGTTTTACACTCATGAATAATGAATTGGGCAAGGTGCGCATATCTGTAGAAAAAAAATGGAAAATATGTCTCGAGGAATTAATGCTTTAAGTTGAGAGGTACCTTCATATGGGGTATATCAATACGTGGACTTAAACTGATCGTTTTCTACGTGGAGGTTTTATATCTATTGAGAATCCGAGATAGTAAGTAATACTCACTTCAGTATGAAAATGCAAAATTTTGCTTCAACATAACTCACATCGGACGTTATCGTTACACCGTTTTCCTACCACAACATAGGCCTATATTTACAATTTTCGGATTTTTAAATTTATATGGGGAGATCTGAGTGAAATCGGACACTTTTTCAAAAAGTGGTTTTTTATTTCTTTTATTTTTTTTTTGTGATGTTGCTCATAAAAATGCAAAAATAAAGGTTTTAGACCCCAATAACTCTCGAGCGGATCAACCTTTGTCTAAACTTAGTTTAAATTCGAAGATGGGTTATATAGGTCCACTCCTTACGGTACCTCCCCCACAAAAGTTCGAAAATGTTCGGAAATTTGTGCGCAAGATAACTCTTGAAAGGAGTAACCGATTTGGTCCATGCTTTGCATATCGTGAAGTCTCCGCCGGACATAGATGAGGTTAGAATATGGACTCAATCAGTCAACTCCTTCGGGTGCCTCCCACACAAAATTTCGGAAAAATTCTGTTTAGGACCATCTCTCGAACGCTTTGACTTTTGTTTTAACAACTTGTACTCACTGCACCCCATACGACGGTACAAGTTTCATCATTCCCTTCCTGAGAAAATAGCCTGGAAGGTGCAAAAAACGCTCCAAGATAAATCTCTAACGTATCTACCGATTCGGTCCAAAATTTGAACTTCGTAATATTTTGTTTAAACTAAGTTTAAGCTCAAAAATAACCCATATTGGTCCACTTCTTTAGCAACCTCCACTACAGAAGTTCAAAAATGTTCGGAAAAATTGTATGCACGATAACATTTGAAGGGAGTTACCGATTTGGTCCACACGTTACACATCCCAATATATCAACCAGATATCGATGCTGTTCGAATATGGACTTTATTTGTCCATTCCTTCAGGTACCTCCACCACAATATTTCGGATAAGTTCATTTTAAGACCTGCTCTCTAATTACTTTAATTTTTTTAGGCAACTTGCATTCGCTACTGTAATTACAACGTTAAAAGTTTGTTCATGGGGCAAGCCCATACTTGTTGAGAAAACAACCTGAATGGTGTAAAAAAACCCCTATGGCACCATATATAGTGGCTGGAGAGCATGATACCTCTCGGACTGATCAACCGATTTGGTCCAAAATTTGGCATTCGTCATATTTTGTCCATCTTAGTTCCAGTTCGAAGTACAGTTTACAGGTCTTTTCGAAGATCTTTTGGAAATGCATACCGATGCTGTTCGTTGTGGTCCTGTTTACAGTGATATTGTGTTTTCCGTGGACAAGTCCATGCTTCATGGCATACTGGTCCAACAGTTATACAGTTATACGATGACCCACTGAAATGACTAGTGGGCGCGATATCTATCGAGAAGACTCCCAAAATAAGATCTACTTCCATAATGGACTATGTCGGTAAATTCCATCAAGTACCTCCTTCGCAACACTTTTGAACTTTAATTCTAATCCACATTTATGTCGGCAAGTTCAAATGTCCAAAAATGTATTTCCGTAGATAAAAGTTTCAATTCACATAGGCTGAGGGTATATCTCGGTCGGCAATCCGACTGATACTTTTTTACTTTTTTCATATTTTTTTTTGTTGCTTTATCAGCTATATAAAAAATAGGAACAAAATTAAAAAATTCCACTATATGGGGTATATTAAACCCCAACTTGAAAACAAATTAGGGGTTAAACCCCAACTTAAAAAAATTTCACAAGTTGGGGTTTAAACTTTAAAAAATTCCCCAACTTAAAAAAATCAGGAGTTGGGGTTTAATCTTTAAAAAATTCCACGAGTTGGGGTATATTAATCCCCAACTTAAAAAAACTCCTCGAGTTGGGGTTTAATCTTTAAAAATTCCACGATTTGAGGTTTAATCTTTAAAAAATTCGACGAGTTGAGGTTTAATCTTTAAAAATTCCACGAGTTGGGGTATATTAATCCCCAACTTAAAAAATTTCACAAGTTGGGATTTAAACTTTAAAAAATTTCCCAACTTAAAAATGTTAGGAGTTGGGGTTTAATCTTTAATCAAATCCACGAGATGGGGTATATTAAACCACAACTTAAAAAAAATCAGGAGTTGGTTTTTAAACTTTAAAAAATTCCCCAACTTAAAAAAATCAGGAGTTGGGGTTTAATCTTTAAAAAATTCAACGAGGGGTATATTAAACACCAACTTAAATAAATTTACGAGTTGGGGTTTAAACTTTAAAAAATTGCACGAGTTGGGGTATATTAAACCCCAACATAAAAAAAATTTCACGAGGTCGGGTTTAAACTTTAAAAAATTCCCCAACTTAAAAATATCAGGAGTTGGGGTTTAATCTTTAAAAAATTTCACGAGTTGAGGTTTAATCTTAAAAAAATTCAACGAGGGATATATTAAACCCCAACTTAAAAAATTTCACGAGTTGGGGTTTAAACTTTAAAAAATTGCACGAGTTGGGGATTAAACATAAAAAACTCCACAAGTTTGGGTTTAAACTTTAAAAAAATTACACGAGTTTGGGTTTAAACTTTAAAAAATTCCACGAGATGGAGTATATTAAACATACCTATTGATCCTACAAATTACATGAGTTGGGGTTTAAACTTTAAAAAATTCCACGAGTTGGGGTTTTTTTTCAGCTGAATCGGACAGTAAATGCAAACTGTACGTTGCTGACAAAAATACATAGACAGACGGACGGACGGACATGCATAAATCGACTCAGAAAGTGATTCTATGTATATATGAACTTCTATAGGCATCCATTTTTCGAGATTCTCTCAGAATGCTGTAATCTGTATGTCAAATACTAAAACTATCTTGGAATAGACCATAAATTGCACTTAAGCTAAATATTTCCGATTTCACGAATATTATGCACCAACAACCAAATAAAAATGCAGACACAGTTCATTAATGTTTCACATTAAAATCATTTAAATAAATAAGAACAACTGAAAACAATATAGACCATTTTATAAAGGCAAATGACCACTATTGAAACTACAACATTTGTACGGGTCACAGGTGTCGTAAGTGTTTATGAAGTAACCCCCATAAACTTTGTATGAAATATGAATATCAAATAGCAACACACGCTCATAGACTTACTAACCAGTATTTCCGTATAGATTTTTTGTTGGCTTAAAAAGGCAAATCAAATATGGTATAGAAATAAAAGCATAAAATCATCATCGCTTTTCACAGCAGGAGTTTTTATATGTGTTACTGACAGGATCCTAAGCTCCAAACAATAGAGGACAGAACAACAAAAAAAGGAATATTATCTACAAAAAGGACACCAACCGTACCACAGTCACAACGCCCATACCGGCCACACATATCTATGGAATTTTTGAGAGCACACACACGTACACTAGCGATTGTTTTGGACACTGATATGAGGCGGTGAGGTTTTCTATGGATTTTGCAAAATATGATGGTTTTGCACAATGGGCAAGGGTTAAATGTGACGACGTCAAAAACAAAATTTTAACCAAAATATTCCATTAACTTAATAGCTTTTTACGATTTGTTAAGTGAACCTCTTTTTATCATGAAATAATAAAACCAGGATTGCAATGACTCCAATGAAATGTCTCGGCACCTTCTTCGTGTTTCTAAAAAATCGTATACCTATGTTATTTTACTTTCATCATGATTTCCCATAACTTGCATTATTTTTGAAGAACTAATTTAATTTTGCAAATTATTGTTTTATATATATAATTTTTGCATTATTGGGCGATAGTGCCCCACTTTGAGTTTTATGTTACTAACCCATATGATATTTGCTGATTGCTCACTTTTTGGTCTTTTTTATTATTTGATGTGAAGGTGGTCTTTACACAATGACTTTTGCCATGAAATTCTAAAATATAAACGTGTCCAAAACAGAAACGAGTGGGGGTTTAAATAAATATTTAAAACCTTTTATTATATATGACCAGGTTTTGTTGGCGAAAATACAACAAAAGATGAATAGATGGATTTATGTAAAGATCTGCCATCGTTGAACAATAAAAATCATTCGTGTTGAAATTTGATAACAACAATGTAGGAACAACTTTATACAAAATTAAAATATAGCATATAGAATAAAAATTTTAAACTTTGTTGATTAGTTTACATTTTGTGAAATTAGTATACAAATACATATGGTAGGACAAAAATAACATCAACAAAATCAACGTGAGCAGTACTTATTGCTGCACGCAGAAAAATTTATGTTAGAAATATGTTTGGATCCAAACAAATATATGTTTGGGACCGGTTGCAAACAAATAAATGTTTGGATCCAAACATAATATGTTTGGGTCCAAACAAATATATGTTTGCAACATTTTGTAACATATCTCAATTTGATATGTTTGGGTAAAACATATTTTTTATGTTAGAACATTTTTTTCATGTGTGGAGAGAGGATGTTTGTCAACGAGAGTAATAACAGTGCTCTCGCGGCTGTGGAATGCTGTTTTATAATGAAGAGTTGTGTGTATTGTATAATAGAAGACGTAGAAGCGAAGAAGGGGGCTTTGGTGGCATGTATGCGACAAACTCGTGTGTTTCTTGTTTTGTTGTTGTTAACCAACTTAGGAGGCGATGAAGAAAAGAAGAAATGATATGAATTATATTTTTTTCTTTCTTAAGTGTTTTAGATGCCTTTGTAGAGTCAAGACGGTAAAGTGAGTGAATAAATCAGTGTTTTGTGTTTTCTTAAAGAAATTTTGCTTTTTAGTAAATTAAATGCCCAATACATTTTATAATTGAATCGGAACGTTGAATGGAATTATTTTATTGGACAAGGAAGAAATCGCATTTAATATTGGTAATTACATACATACTTATGTATATTTGAAATATGGCATATCCATATTTATTTATTACATTACATAATCATTTGATTCTAGATGCCGATTTTCCGCTGATGATTTCAACTATGAGAACAAATTGTTTTATTTCACAACTAAGGAGAAGCGTTCAACTACGTTTCTATATATTTTTCCTTTTTAAAAGTGTGACTATTTACAAATTATTTCAATCAGTTTTTCTTTTATTAAAGTGTGTTATGTATTTCTTTGGCATTTTGTATGTATCTATGTGTTTGTTGTTCTTTTGACTTTCAATAAAAAAGCACAACATTTGTGTGTATACTATAGAGATAGCCAGTGAGTTCTTACTGAGAGCAAGTGAGCACACATTTTAAAGTGTTTTACATTGAATTTTACGCTCCCTTGCTCTCAGTAAGCGCCCACTGGTGCATGTGTTTGTTTTTTTTGTGCCTTTTGGGTTTGTATTTTTTTGCACCCAAACATATAAAATGTTTGCACCCAAACATAGAATTGTTTCCACCCAAACATATCTTAATTTGCACCCAAACATATATATCTTTGCACCCAAACATAAATATCTTTGCACCCAAACATATATTTGCTTGCAGGCCCAAACATATATTATGTTTGGGACTGTTGCAAACATATATATGTTTGCTGCAAAATATGTTTGGGACATATGTTAGAGAGGCCGTTTTTTTTTTGCGTGTGTGAATGAGACTGTTTATGGAGATCCGGACTCTTTATAGGGAAGGTTCAGTCTACGAATTGCGAACTTGCAAACCGATGTTACTGTCATAGATTGACGGATTGAGAAAGGCTTCGCAAAAGACACAAGGGTGATGTACTTTAATACAGCTTTCATCTGACAAAACTCGAGTTTTTCTGTGGTATTTTTAGTTGCTCAAAGTTTATAACATCTGGTTTCCAATTTCACACGGTTGGATTTGAGACTAGCTACAATTCGTATAAAGCTTATGTCTTCAACATTAGTTTTTAGAAAAAGCCTATGGCCGGTACTTTGATCACGATATTAAAATTATTCTGTCGATATAAATTCCTAAATTGGAACAGAGAATTACCAATGAAAAATTTGACAGCGGAATGAGGCTGATAGCCTTCACAACGGCAAAAACTTTAATATCCGTGAGGCCTCTATGGTGTATGGTAGATTCAGTAATACAATGCTGATATGCATTGCTGGTATGCAGAATATTACTCTAAAGCCACACGCTGAAACTTTCATACGAAACTTTCCCATTATTTTGGCGTTCATAGATCGAGTTCCATACTAAAGCACTTTTATGAAATTAGTGTATTGAGGAACTCGACCTAAGAACGCCAAAACTAATGGGAAAGTTTCGTATGAAAGTTTCAGCGTGTGGCTTTAGAGTTAGACTACTTAGCAATCAGTAGCAACAGGTATCTGGGGAAAAGGGGGAGAAGTCAAGTCTTTCTATCTTATTACAACCTCTGTTTTTACATTGCCTTCTCGAAGTACTGTAATGTTTTAATTAAGCCACAAATTTAACTCGTTTTGTATTCTTGTTTAAAATTACACATTAGGGTGGGGCGATTTGTGTGGAAGGAAAAAAACCTTAATGAGCCCTTCGCGTTTCTGATTCCTGGGATTGAACTGAGCAAAAAAGTCCTCTGGACCATATATCTACCGTGAAAATCGAGCCTCCCGATTTTAACTTTAAGTTTTTTATTGACGTTTTTTGGATATTTTGGCATATAACAGCCAAACCATTGAGATTTTCGATCCAACACAAAGACAAAAATTGTAGGCAACACAGTAGTTGAAAACTCTCTAATACATCGCAAAAGCATTGGAACGTTCCTTCAGGCAGTTTTGGCCTTAAGAATGTGCAAACTTTTCGGAAAATGTCGATAAATGACATTGTGCTACAAAATTTGACCAGAAAATTATTCAAGCCTTCTGATGCAAAATTCAATCGTGTTGGGATCCATGGAGAACGAAAATGCCTTTACTTCGTTTGGGTCACTTCGTTTTATTTTTTTATAACAGTAAAAGTAGTGAACATCTGAGTTTCTTATATTTTCAAATTTAAACGGGCATATCTTATTTTTTCCACAACGGATTTCTTTTGATCCTTCTTCCTTTTAAAGGGGTGAATAATGTCTTTTGAATAAGCTATTATTGTTTTAAATCGGTTAACAAATGGCTAAGTTATAGTGGTTTATGTCTGAAAAACCCCACAAAAAACCTATAAAGGAATTTCTCATAATTTTCAAAAATATAATGTTTTTTTGTTTTGTTCAGTATTTATTTTGAAAATTATGAGAAATTCCTTTATAGGTTTTTTCCTTTATAGGTTTTTTGTGTGTGTGATACCCGGCGCTTAAAGTGCTCTTATATTACACTTTTACGCTAGGGATTCCAGCTATTACCAAATGTAAAATTACACCCAAAGAACGAGCTAAACCTATTTAAGCACACCAGACGTAGCCGACTCCGATTCCGGGCAAAATGTTCCCAGCAAAATGTTCGATGCCAAAGATGCTATTCAATCATGTGTGCAAGTGATCTGGCATGTCATCTTTTTAGCATTTTCACTAATGAATTTTGTATGAGCGTGACCCCCCAAAGATGACATTCATTTTCGGATCTTAAGATGACATTCATTTTCGGATTCTAAACATGTCATGTCCACTAATGCTTTGGCATGTCATACGACGAGAGTTTTAACGACGTTGGTTGTGATTTCGAGTCTCCTAATTGTAAATAACACTGTGCTACAGTGAAAATTTGCAGGGGTTCTAATGCATAAATTCGGTTTTGTGGGAGTCCACAGAAGACGAAAAAACCTTAGGTTTCTATGGGTCACTTCGGTTTTTCATTTTATAACGGTAAATGTAGTGAAAAATGGGCTTTCTTGGATTTTCAACTTTAAACGGACATTACTTCTGTTTTCCACAACTGATTTGCACACACTGTTTTTCATTAAAAAGGGGAGAGTAATGCCTTTCGAACAAGCCATAGGTTTTTAAAATTGGTTAACAAATGGCTAATTAATAGTGGTGTAAGTGTGACAAAAACGCATTAAAAAACAGTAAAATATTTTTCCTTGTGCTCTAGGCTGCGTAAATGATACCTAACAGTACAATTGTTTACAGATAGCAAGTAGGAAATTTAATTGGCTTTCCAAAATGGGAAAAAGCAACAAAATCCGTTGAAAAATGAATGCGTTATGGCATTTTTTGTGTTTCAACTTTTTGTTTTTTTTCATATTTTCCTTTACAAAACATTGATACCTTGTGCGTAATTGTTAAGCAGGATAATCACAATTAGAATCATACATGCTAAGATACCCATCTTTTATAAAGGAAAATATGAAGAAAACCAAAAAGTTGAAACACAAAAAATGCCATAACGCATTCATTTTTCAACCGATTTCGTTGGTTTTTCCCATTTTGGAAAGCCAACTAAATTTCCTACTTGCTAACAGTAAATAATTGAACTGTTAGGTGTCGTTTACGCAGCCTAGAGCACAAGGAAAACATTTTACTGTTTTTTAATGCGTTTTTGTCACACTTAAACCACTATTACTTAGCCATTTGTTAACCGATTTTAAAAACCTATGGCTTGTTCGAAAGGCATTACTCTCCCCTTTATAATGAAAAACATTGTGTGCAAATCGGTTGTGGAAAACAGAAGTAATGTCCGTTTAAATTTGAAAATCCAAGAAAGCCCATTTTTTACTACATTTACCGTTATAAAATCAAAACCCGAAGTGACCCAAAGAAACCAAAGGTATTTTCGTCTTCTATGGACTCCCACAAAACCGAATTTGTTCATCAGAAATCCTGCAAAAAAATTTTGTCCACTTTTGTATCATAGTGTAATTAATCTTATATATTTAGAAAAATGTGTATAAATAAAAACACAAAATTCGTCTCTATTGGATCGATGGAATGGGTTCAAATGCTGATGAAAAGGTCGGATCTTTCATGACTTCCTTTGCATGGGTTTAAATGCTGATTAAAAGATCCGATCTTTCACGACTTCCTTTGCATTGCTTCAAATGCTAATGAAAAGATCGGATCTTTCACGACATCGTTTGAACCAATGCAAAAGATGCCATGAAATCACGTCATCGCATGGAACACCTTCCTTCAAATTTTGCTGGGTATCTTATGAATTTCGGTGGAGGTGGGGTACCTTCCCCACGCCTTTCATTTTAACGCTATATGTATAACCCAAACTTGTGATTATATCAGTTTCTGCATACATTTTGTGAGGGTTGTGTGTAAACTAGGTACATATTCTGAGCTAAAATACCGGACCACGCCCACCTTTTTAAATATGTTACATCTTAAAAACTGATGGCCACGACCACTCTTTTCAATAAATTATTTTTCCAAAACTACTGAACCTATCTTTTTGCGCATTTTCAGAAAACGTTCAGGAATGTCCCGTGATCCAAAATGCTATATAAAAGGTGTCCCAACTAGAAAGCAATTTTTAAATTTGGCGCCATTCGAAGTGTCATTGTTTGGCATTTGAACAATTGTTATTTTTTGCTAGTAGAAGGTACGAGGTTAGTAAAAATGGAGCGCTACACGAATGAACAACGCATTCTCTTTGTGAAATTGTTTTACCAAAATGGTGAAAGTTTTGCTGCTACAGTTCGCAAATTGCAATCAATTTGGGGTCACAATAATTCTCCAAAAGAAAACTGTAAAGAGATTAATGATGATCTCGCTCAAACTTCATTCACCTCAATTCGACACCAAGCTCAACAAATTGGTGTCTCCAAATCTACTATGCAGCGAATTTTGACGAAAGATTTGCATCTTCATGCTTACAAAGTTCAATTGACTCAGGAACTGAAGCCAGCTGACCATGGACAGCGAAGGGAATTCGTTAATTGGGTATTGGATAGACAACATGAAAATGCTGATTTTGCCGATAAAATCATCTTCAGTGACGAGGCCCATTTCCATCTTGATGGCTTCGTCAACAGGCAGAATTGTCGCATTTGGGGTGAGGAAAATCCTCGAGTGATGTGGTTTTTGGGCTAGAGGAACCATTTTTTTATGAAAATTAGGCAGGTCAAGCGCAAACAGTCAATGGTGTTCGGTATCGTGAAATGATAACTAGTTTTTTCTTGCCTAGAATTGAAGAAATGAATGTGGAGGGCATGTGGTTTCAACAAGACGGCGCCACATGCCATACAGCCAGAGACACAATTTAATTGCTGCATCAGTCATTTCCCAGTCGTTTTGGAAACCAGAATTGGCCGCCTAGATCGTGCGATTTAACATTTTTATATTTTTTTCTTTGGGTTTTTTGAAGTCGATGGTTTACGCGAATATGCCGACGACGACTCAAGCCTTAAAAAGGAAATTGGACGCTGCATTAATGAAATACCGCATTCTATCTACTTTACAGTTGCTTGCGAATTATTATTGAAGACAAAGGTGTTTGCGTCCCCAATCAAGAAAAACTATATATTTACAAAGTTCCTTAAATGGTGAGGTTCAACGGTCCGTCAGTTATGAAAAACCAAAATATATGAGTCTCAATAAGCGGAAGAATTCGACTTAACCATTTTTTAACTTTTATAATTAGATCGCTTTAGGACAAAGACAGGGGACATGGACAATAATAAATCCTAAACAGTCCCTAAGAGAAAAGAAAGGTTGCAGCCAAATTCTGTTGATACATTAAAAATTCTCCTCGGTTTGACAATGGACCAAAGAAGTTAGCTAGATAATATTTATTTTTGAATTATCAAGCATAAAGTACATAAAAATTTGTCATTAAAACTCATTACGACGGCCCAGCAACGCGGACCGGGGTCTGCTAGTCCAAAATATAAATTAGTCTTAGAAAATACCTGAATATGATACCCGGTTGGTAGGTAGGTTGTCATAGGTGCTCAAACAGCAGAGATATCGCAATAGTTGGTAATGCATCCCTTTTTCCATTTTTTGTGAATTCACACTACAGCACTATAGGTAATTTGCCCAGTTTTTGAGGCAAAAAGTCGATTTTGCAACTTTTAAAAATTTTAACTTTAAAGTAGGCATTGAAAAAAGAACATGTCAAAATTTATTAATATGAATGACATTTTTCGAAACAGCGCCATTATCGCGGTTTAAATTGCAGTCGAAGTGAGAGTTTCGAAGAAAAACTAAAAAAATATATATTATAAGGCACGTTTTAATGCATTTAAAACCGCGGAAAAATAGACCAAATATAAATATATGTACAATGGGTTAGATTGGCAATTGCGTGAGGAATTTATTTAATATAAAATACAGCTTAAACCTTTTGTGTAGCGGTCAAAAATCACAAAATGTCAGAAATAAATATTTTATTTTTCTTAAACTCACTTCATATAGACTTATACTAAATTGGCCGTGTTTGGCCGTAATTTTGCCACCTAGAACACATTACTGAAAGTCTTCTGCTTTGGTATTACTGTGTTTCAAAACCCGATTTTGCCCGTTTTTTGATATTTATGAGATTTTATTAGGTTACTTCTCAGTAAAAAGTCTTCAAATTGTGAATGTTTAGTTTGAGGAAATAAATAATAAATGTAAAAAATATTGTTGTTTACAATTTCATTGCAAGTAAAATAAGTAATGGCGACAAATTGTTCGGTATGTCCGTGGTTTTCTATAAACGGTTCGGCAGTAGTAAGCTTTATTTTATATCTCTATTACATATTAATCATTAATACGGTTTAAAGGAGTACTAAACTCGGCTTTATTAACGTATATTCAAAAAATATACAAAACTGTTATAACAATTCGTTGGAAAATCTACTCGCGGGGCAAAATTTTTGTTACTTACTACCGTGATCGTTTTCAACAGTTTGTTGTGTATAAGAAAACAAATGAAAATGGCATTGGAAAAAATAGCTTTGTTCGTTATATACGTAGTTGCTTATAACCGTTGTTCCTTATATCCGAATTTATCTGTAAAAATCTTTGTTTTATCTCACTTTTACACATAAATAATTTAAAAAGTTTAAAAAAATCCTTTAATTCCGCTGTTATTAATTTTTGTCTCAAAAACAGGGCAAATTACCTATAGTGTACAGGTCGGAATTTTGATCGAATCCTCACGAAATTTTGGGGGTTGGCGGGGGTCTCAAAGAGCAAGAAGCCAATTGATGGTTGTCGTACATCCCACTTTTCCATTTTTTATTTGAGTTGTACTGACGATGCATTAAATGCGTTTCAACAAAATTGAGCTATCCCAATTTTAATATTTTGAATTTTACCAGTCAAAAGCTTATGCACAGTGCTAGTGGTGTAGGATATCACATAGTCAGCACCGACCCGACTATAGGCTCGGCTCACTTGTTTTTATCTAAATTTTCGGGAAATATTCTATATCAGTTGGCATTTATGTTTTCCAGTGGTTTAAAATTTATCCATCAAAAATTGTGTACATAGGCCATAAAACAGTGCCGCCCAATTTCTAAAATGAGTATTTGGTGTTCCCAGTGGTCAAATAACTTCTCCACCTAAAGTCGTGGTCTATGGTACATTCGTTACAGAAAAAAACTTTTAACCCTTTTTTACTTGTTTCACCTCATTCATGATGAAGGATATATTGTTTCTATGTCCATTTAGCCATTTCTGTCTGCTGTTCAAAGTTCTTTCAAATTTGGCACAGAATTTGTATACAATCGAATGAGTTCCTAATGGGTAAAGAATTTCCTTGACGAATATACCGTGTTTTATTGTCCCTACTATTTGACATATTTTGATAGATTAAAGGTTTTCCGACGGGGAGTGTATTTAAATTTTAAAGTGACACACATAGGATAATTTCTAACATGCACTTTTGGTACTTTTCGCTGTAAGATACAGCAGAAACAATTTGGAAGATGTAAATATGTATTTTATTAATTTTGAGTGATTTAAATTTCTCCGGATTTGGAGTCGGAGTCGTGAAATGAGGCTTGAATCGTTGTCTTACCAATACTGGCTAGACTCCGAAGCCCTGCTTTGTACTCGACGCCATTTGTCCGAAGCATTGGGCTTAACAGTGTTCTGCTCTTCGAGAGACCCTCCTTGGGAGTGTCCTCAGTCTCCCTTTCACGGTATATTTCCATGTGCTTGCAGTATTAACTTGCACTTCCAACGAGTATGTCAATGCACTTACATATGTTGAAAATACAACAATCGCTGAATTCGAAGGGGTATGACCAGTGGACACGCCATATCACGATTTTCTCCTGAGAAAAAGTCAAAATGCTTTGAGGCAGCTGTTTACAGTTCTGATCATGTCGGATATTCCTGGTCTGTATGTCACGTAGACCTATGTGGAAACAACGAAAATTACAAAGTTTATGAAGTCTAGTCAACGGAATACGAACGTCCAGTAAAAATCACAAGCGAAGGATGACTCTTCAAAACATAAGGCCTGGATACATAAGCTGCCTCGCCTGGTTGCTTTGCTTTCCTGCTTCATTTCTGACATAACAAAAATAAAAGAAAAAAGAAGAAAAGGACAACCTAGTTCGAAATTGGCTCGGCCTCCTTTATTCTTTTATTTTATGTTAGGTCAGAAATGAAGCAGGAAAGCAAGGCAACCAGGCGAGGCAGCTTATGTACCCAGGCCTTTAGTGCTAGCATTTTGAACCAAACCTCTATCATGGCTTTGCTTTCAAGAACAAAGGTTTTGCTTTATCCATTTAGCAAGTTTTTAGGTCCTTCTATTCATAAATTTCCTTTTTACTTAAAATGTGGTTTAACATTAAATTTCGTATCGCATATCCCAGATGAAAAAAGTATGTACATTTCGCTTGATAAACATTTATCCTTAATAATGTACACATATCTCACAAGTAAACGATTTGCTGTATCTGTCTTTCACTCGGCGTTTGTTTTTGCTCATAACCCAGTCGACTATAAAAAGGTTCATCAATCACTTTGAGTGATTTTCTGTATATTTAACTGTTGTTGTCTATCCACGTCATACAGAGAGTAAATACCTTGAAATGTAATTTGCCAAAATTCCAAACGAAATTGCATTTTTGTTTCTGTGAGTTGTATGTCTGAGCTGTGAGTCGGAGCGACATACAATTGCTTATGATGTTTAATTGCTAAGGGCAATATTAAAGCATTTTATTGTGGATGTCTTTAATGTATGGCAGCATTTTGTGAAATTCATAATTGAAGTTAAGTTACTTTATATTAACTTATTTATGTTTGATTTTGAAGATATAAAAACCTTTAGAAGTAATTGCATAAATCTTAAGTAAAATATTTAAGGCCTTTATAACTTGTCACAAGGCAATATTATCAAAGATGTAAATATTATAAGATAGGAAAAGTCAATTGTTAAAAATTAACTGTAGGAGGAGTTAGCCTCTGTTGTTATGATATCATAACAACATTTAGTCCGGTCAAAATAGACATTGAAATAGCAAAAATTCCCACAAAGCTGAATTTTGGTGGAGAGCTAGGGTTTGTCATTAGAAGCAACGTCCTAAAAGTCCCCATTGATCCCATGTGTTCAAAAAAAATTATTCGAGGTCAAATGTCAAAATTTAAGGGTCTTTGGGTTTTCGGATTTATTTTTTGAAAACGGTTGATCTACTCAAAAAGTGACTAAAGTAAATATTGTAGAAAATTATCTACAAGTTTGACCCTTATAATTTTTTTCTTAGAAGGAACCATTCTTGAGATATAGCTGTTCTAAAAAACGCATGATTTTTATGCACTTATAAGGGAAATATGAACAAATTCAGACGAACCGGCTAAAATAAGCGAAGTAATCGGGTCTGTCCCCCAAAAAATATATATTTTCTTGAAGAGCGAAGTTATAGCTATCTTTTAAAAAAAATTCGAACAAAATCGGAGTGTGTTTAGTAGAGTTATTCAATGTTAGAGTCATTTTATGCAAAAATAGCCCATTTTACCCACATGTATAATCGAAAGCCCAACGGGAACGACCCCAACGAAAACTGTCCGATGTTTTTTCAAGTTTTGTCCGAAGGTAGGGTTTGTTGCGCTGATTACGGAAATGTATAATTTTCAACGGTTGCGGATCCGGTTCGCCGGTTATTCGACCCGAAAGGCCAAATTTAAAAACCGGGTTAGACCCGGTTTTACTAAACCGATTACTGCAAAGTGGATATCGTTTGAAAGCTTAGGGAAGTATCTAATACATAGTGTCGTTACTTTAACCGGTTCGCCTCATAATGTACTTACGCGGCTAATTTTTTATTTGACCTTTAGATCGAGATATCTCGAAAATGGTAAGTCTTTTGTCTTGTAGACAATTATTGAATCTACACCTTTTACTTTAGCGGGCTTTTGCTACGTATTACCGTTTTTGAGAAAAATTAAAAAAAAACTGAATAATGCCTCCAAAAATGACCTTTGACCCCGAATAACTTGTTTTGCACACATGGGATCGATGGGGACCTTTAGGACGTTGCTTCTAATGGCCAACCCTAGCTCTCCACCAAAATTCAGGTTTGTGGGAATTTTTGCTATTTCCCCCTTATACGCATGTCTATTTTGACCGGACTAATTCTGTTAAACGGAAACTGTTACTCATTGGAATATTGACAAGAAAAACAATTAAACTCAAGTTTGACGGCCTTTACTTTTGATTTTTTAAATTATTAAACAATAAAAAAAGTAAAGAAATAAATTTCAGCCACAAAACACGACGTTTATGTTTTCTGTCGCGAGAAATGGGAATCAAAAACGATAGGCATTGCTGTTATCAATTCCAGTAAGTTGTTTTGCCATCTGTAACCAAAATGTGGAACTATTATCATATGTTTTTGGAAAATGCATTTGTTCTAGTCTTTAGACCTATACGTTTTTGATATTATAAAGTCAAAAGTCTTAATATGTAATAGTATAATATTTGTATTTTATTAGTATTTAACAAAATGTTTCTATATGAGGAAATTTTCAAATATTTTAAAGACTCTATATTGATCATTCTATTCAAAAAGGGGGAACCACACAATATTATCAACCTAACAATATTATCGCTTATGGATACTATTTCAAAAATTTTCAATAATAATTATTACTAATGTTGCAAATTTTGACAGTTGTATAAAGGAAAAAGTGCTGAAAAAAGTTTTCAGCAACACTAATATTTTGTTAAACAGAAATAACGTTCTTAATGAGTTTCAAGCTGAATATAGAAAAGAATACTCTACATTGGACAATATTTTTAATCTTGTGAATACTATATATCTCAATAGATCCAAAAATAATCCCACGTATACCTCTTATGTTAATTTTTCAACTGCATTTGATCTAATTCCAAGAAACAGTTTATTCTACAAGTTATCTTCTATGGGATTATCTACAAAGTTAATAAGGATACTTCAATGTCTATATGAAGGCACCATAACAAGAGTCTGGGAGGGTTGTACTTATTCAAATTCATTTTCGGTCAGTTTTGTCGTCAAACAGGGTTACATTCTTAGCCCCACATTATTTTCATGGTATATCAATGATTAACCAGATGCACTACCATGCACTTTATGTGGACGACATCGTCATTCTATTTTCATATGTAGTCTACTTTGCCGGTATATTTTTTGTATTTCTCATACAAAAGTAATGGTCCATTTCACCAGCTAAATAATATCAGATCATCATCCAAAATTGTAAGCATCTTCCTCAACCTAACTCCCAACCTCGTGATTACTGGGCTATAATTGCGATCTCTAGCGTGTTTTTTCATTACACTACAAACAAATAACAGGGTATATTAGGCTGTAACTCTGTTATCTTATCATGTACACCAACACAGTTGACATCAATAGAAAGGTCAAGCGTTCCTCTTCCAAGTATAACCTACTTGTCCTGGATGTCTCTTCCAGATATAAGATATAAGCTGTATATTAAAAATTTTCACAATTTTCACACAAAAGTTGTGGTCCATTAGTATTATTTGATCGCCATCTCTAATTGCAAGCTTCTTCCTTGTCATATACCCTTACTTTATTTAAATTTTCGAGGCGATCGGACCATTACTGCGACCTACAGAGCAGCTACAAAATCGGATAAAAAATGTTTTTGGTCCATTTCACTCGCTAAATATTTCACGATCATCACCAATTAAAATAGCGATCCATTCTGATGTGAAACCGACCTCCATACCAAGTTTCGTGACGATCGGTCCATAATAGAGTTGTATAGTTCACGAACGAACTAGCTCAATTGGACGGTTCATTGAAAAGAGCGTACGAACTAGATCAGTTGATATAGTTCAGTAGTTCACTGAGCACTGACCGAAAGATAAAAGAACGATCAACGAAGGAACGGTTAAACAACGAACGATTCAGTACATCATTCACGTATCAAAATGTGACGCCGTCGTCAGAGTTAACTGATGCATTTGTAAAGGTAATAGTTTAGTTTACATTTTGAATTTCACACACAAATTTATTCATCGTAGTTTTGTAATTTTAATATTTTCATTTAATAATTACAAATTTAAAGTTTAAAAAATTCCAAATTTGTTTTTTATTCACATTAAACCTATTTTTGCTGCTGATCGGTACAATATGTATGTATACGTGTGTTTTTATACAAATGAACGAACTTGCAAACGAACGAGTCAGACCAGGTGAACATGAAAAGACAGCTGACTGACAGAGCTTTTCGACGAACGATTGAACTACTGAACTAAAAGAACGACCTAGTTCGTTGAAAAGAGCTGTACTAAAAAGAGCGATCAGCTAAAAGAGCTAAAAAGTACAACTCTACCCCTCTGGTCGTTTCCGAGGGCCGAATGCCACATCTCATCGTGCGCATTAAAGTCCCCCAGGACGAGACGATTATGATCTTCCAAAAGGGGCAAATGAACGAACTTGCAAACGAACGAAAAGACAGCTGGCTGACAGAGCTTTTCGACGAACGATTGAACTACTGAACTAAAAGAACGACCTAGTTCGTTGAAAAGAGCTAAATTAAAAAGAGCGATCAGCTAAAAGAGCTAAAAATACAACTCTAGTCCATAATTGCGGCCTGGAGTTTGATTACAATTTACAATGGACAGACGGACACATGGACGGACGGACGTACACACATCTCAAAATCGCTTTATCTCGCCGAGATATGAAGATTGGTATACCACATTGGGGGTCTCCGAAGAATATTTCGCGGTGTTACATGAATTTTTACCAAAACAAACTTATAATACCCTTTCCACATAGTGGTGTAGGGTATAAATATTGCCTAATATGGAGGCTAAAAGTTAAGCTAACTAAATCTAAAGTGCTCGTTTTTCGCAAAAGCAGTCGATTTAGTTCAAAATTAAAATGGTACTAAAAAAATCAAGAAATTGAAATCGTAAACAGATATACTTGCATAGGTGCCGAATTATGCTATAATCTCTATTTCACTACATATCTAAACCAGAAACTTATTTCATCCAAAGTATCCATCAACTCCACCTGGTCGAAATACATCCGAAAATAGCAAAAAATAATAAACTTAAAATATTCACATGATGCTCAAGATCTTTATTATTTTATGCGGCACAAGTTTGGGAGTTTCAGCAATATGAATGTTAAAAAATTATTAAATTCTTTACCTTGAATATGCATTTTTAGACCCTCAGCATTTATGCTAACGAGGGTATATGAGGAAAAGTCAAAATTTTTTAGTTTCCATGAAGCCAAGGTTTGCACTATTATAATACGCGAACTATTGTAGTTTGCCAGTAACTATGACTATTGCTGGATTAATTTAGATGTTTTTGTACAAACCTCAAAAATTTAGCAAAAACAATTAATTTACGTGGTAGTTACGACCGCGTAAAGGAAAAACCATAGGTAAAACACGTTGAATCTAAACAGGTTTTTTAGATTGCTATTCGATTTCTGATTAAACCATTCAAATGACGGACATCTGTCCAAAGTAAAAGTTGGAGAACACAAAATGAAGATTACACTTCTAATGTATCACTTTCCAAAATTTCCACTGCATCTACCTTTTATGGATGCTGACATTTTGAAGCTGGATTTCAGGTGTTTTTTGTATTTTGTATGTAACTGGGACGCGCATTCGGATATTTCGAAAAACCAATTATAGGACTAAAGAACTCGCGATTTCGCATAATCTGATATGTATATTAAGTATGTAGCCCACACAGCAGCAGAGTAATCTACTGCCAAAGGCCAAAATTTAGTGCGATATTTTTTCTAAAAAACCTATTTTTTGGGTACAGTATTTACAATATCCTTTTGAGTGTGCTGGTACCCCGCGATATTTTAGTTTTTCGGCGGTCCGGATCATATAAATCATAGATCGTGAAAATCCATCCCCTAGAACTGCGAAAACAGCAACTGCAAAAACCGAAAAATGTGCGAAAAATGTTTTTGAAAATATCGCGGATTTAGTCGCATTTTCTGTGGATCTTTTTCTTATCAATGAAACAACTGACACATCATTCGCGGTTTTGGGAAAACAGCGGTTTAAAAAATTTAGTGGCATGTGAGTTGTATCCGATTTATCCCAAAAATAGTGTGTGATGCTACATCCACGGTTCTTGATGGATTTGATCGAAATAGGATTCGATCGATGTATTTTTTCACGGTTGATAGTGAAATCGGATGCGCATAAAAAGTGTATGCACTTTGTGCAAAATATAAGCGTAATACAGTTTGTTGCACACTAAACTGCAGACGATGCTACATCTTAGCGGCCAAAGTAAATCCTGGCAAATGTGTACAAATTAAAAGAGAAGAATTCGCTGTATTGGGAAACCGCATGCGCATCAAGTGATTTTGAGGATTTCGCGATTTACACGCATTTCAAAATGAACATTACCCGATACAATTTTATTTCAAGATTATACCCCATTTAAAGGAACCCAACATTTATTTGAAAGATATCCATATCTTCTGCTAGATGTTAGAGTGTTTTCGGGAAGTGATTAGAATAAAAAATGTGATTTATTGCGTGAAATTTAACTAAAATAGAAGAAAAACTCCGACCTATTTTTCTTAAATTTTGTTCAACTAACTCACAAAATAAATTTTAATAAATATTTTCTCTTACAAAAATTTTATAAATTTCCTCAATATATTTTTTGTTTTTTGCTATAATATGCAAACCGCTAAAGGTATTTGTATAGTTTTGGTTTCATTTGAATCTTCGCGATGTTTAGATTACGTACATATTTTTTATATATTTTTCAAATGCATAAACAGCTTGAATTTTATTAGAACAAGTTGTAAACTACCAATTGTTTTGAATGCTTTCCTAATTTCCGCGAAAATTTACAACTTTTTCACTAAAGTTATGGGACCTCAGTAACCATATAGTATGTAGGGAGCCCCTAATTAAGAGAGTTTCTCAATATAATGATTAGAGTCTTTTAAAGATTTTTTCTTTTTATCAGAATTGAACCCGCCATAACTTTTGCGCGCAACAACCAAAATTAGTATCTCGAACAGATTTAAGAATGGGATTTTTTTTTCCCAATCTATGTACCAAAAATCATTCATGTAGCTTAAAAAAAAATTTTTAATTTTTTTTTTATGGAAAACTAAAAAATTTTGTCTTTTCTTCATATACACTTTCATACAGGCAAAATGTGCCTCATCGAAATAATGGTTTTAGACCCCAAGTATGTTTGGACGAAATGTGTCTGGAGCGCACGATAACTCTCGAACGGATCAACCGATTCGGTTCAAATTTTGGCTTTCGTAATATTTTGCCCAAACTTAATTTAAGTTCGAAGATGGGCTATGTCGGTCCACTCCTTCCGGTACCTCCCACACAAAAGAACGAAAATGTTCGGAAAATTTGTGCGCGCGATAACTCTTGAAGGGAGTAACCGATTTGGTCAGACAAAAGAACGAAAATGTTCGGAAAATTTGTGCGCACGATAACTCTTGAAGGGAGTAACCGATTTGGTCAAACAAAAGAACGAAAATGTTCGGAAAATTTGTGCGCACGATAACTATTGAAGGGAGTAACCGATTTGGTCCATACTTTGCAAATCCTGAAATGTGTACCAGATTTAGATAAGCTCCACACAAAATTTCGGAAAAGTTCAGTTTAGGGCCATCTCTCGAAACGCTTTGATTTTTGTTTTAGCAACTTGTATTCACTGCCCCCAATACGACGGTACTAGTTTCATTAGGGCAAGTCCATACTTCCTGAGAAAATAGCATGAAAGTTGCAAAAAACGCCTATGACAACGTGTGAGTAGGTTGGAACGCAAGATAACTCCAGAACGGATCTGCCGATTCCGTCCAACATTTAGCCTTAGTAATATTTTGTCTCCCACACAAAAGTTCGGATAAGTTCACTTTAAGACCTGATATCGAATTACTTTTATTTTTGTTGAAGCAACTTGCATTCGCTGCTTCAATTACGATGGCAAAAGGTTTTTTCAGGGGCAAGTCCATACTTCTTGAGAAAACAGTCCGAAGGGTGTAAAAACCCCATAGGCACCATATGTAGTGGCTGGTTAATGTCGATCCATTCCTTTTAGTATATCCTCCGCAAAACTTTTCACCTTTATTCCTAATTAAAATTTTTGTCGGTTCAAACGCCCAAAATTTGTAAAACCCCCTAAATACATACGTTTTTTGGGGAAAAAATTGTTTAAATATACACAGGCTGAGGGTATATCACTGTCGGCAAAGCCGACTGATACTTTTTTACTTGTTATTATATAAACAGGGTGCTAAAGCTAAGTCCTCATAGATTACCGAGTATTCTTGAAGAAAAGATCATATAATTTAATATTTTTTTGGGCAAAGTATGGTCCAATATATGTGAACATATTGAATATATTCCTCCCAATAATACTTTACCATTAAGTATGTATTGGAAAGATATTTTTCGTATATGGTGTTCTAAGGAACGAGAATACTTATGCATTTACAATATAACCCAACTCCATATCTTGCTAATGATCTCTACACCCATGCGACAAGCTGGATTATAACGCTAGAGGAGGTTTACTTGATCTAAGATCTAACCATTTTATTTGAAATTAGCAGTCCGCGTTGCTGGTCGGTCGTAATTAGCTTTAATGACAAATTTTTATGGACCTCACTTCTTCGGTCCATTGTCAAACCGAGGATGATTTTAAATTTATCCACAGATTTTGTCTCTAACCTTTATTCTCTTTTATAGACTTTGTCCAATTTTGTGCCCATTGATGCTGTTTAGGATTTATTATCATCCTCGTCCCATGTCTTTATAATAAAGCAATCTAATTATAAAAGTTAAAAAAATTAAGTTCAATTCTTCCGCTTATTGTGACTTATATGTTTTAGTTTTTCATGCCTGATGGACCGTTGAACCTCACCATTTAAGGAAATTTGTAAATATGTATATCGTTTTCTTGATCGGTAACGCAACCATCGCAATTTGAAAGCCAATGCACACATAACTTTAGCAAATATAGCGATTAGAAAACAATAGGCCCCCGAAATTCGTCTACAAATATATAGCATTGTGGAACACGGAATATTCCTGAAAATTTTTTGAAATTTGCATGAAATTAAGTTCAGTAGTTTTGGAAAAAGAGTGTATTGAAAAAAGGGGGAGTGGTACTCAGTTTTCTAAATATAACATATCGTCTGCTCCGTCGGAAAAGGTCGTAAGTCCCTCTCAATAAATTTTTCAGGAGGAAGGAAAAACATTCCAGCGCTTTCTGTATTAAAGATTTTATTATGGTGGTAAAGGCAGTATTCTTCGTTAATTTATTCCGCTTCAATACCTGTACTTTTTTTGATAAAGTTCCGACGCGTTTGGGAGATAATTGGATGTCTTTGGACTTACGACATTTTCCTTGTACAGTTTTGTATGTTTGTAGGGACTTACGACCTTTTCCTACAATTTACGGACGTTTTTAAAATAAAATATTTTACTTTACAAAACAATGTGGATGTGTGGAAAGGGTATTACAAGTTTGTTTTGTCCAATATTCGTGTTAAATCGCGAAATATTCGTCGAAGACCCTCTCCCCCTGCCATTTTTTCATATCTTGACGAGATAAAGCGATCTAGCTATGTGCGTCCGTCCATCCATTAACAATTGTAATAAAACTCCAGGCCTCAATTTTGGACCCATCGTCACGAAATTTTGTGGAGAGGTCGGGTTCCGACCAGAAGTGACCCCATTAGATGTTGGTTATGATCGAAAGGTGTGAAATGGACCAAACACACAATTTTTACCCAACTTTGTAGCTGTACTGTACATCGCAGTAATATTCCGATCGGAACCAAATTTTAAAAATTATTTAAGTTTAAGACAAAGAATAAGCTTGCAATTTAACATGGTGATGAGATAATTATTAGCGGGTTTAATGGACCAAAACTTTTCGGTGAAATCTTATATACAAAATACAATGTGTGAATGTTTGTATGTTCCGCATAGACTCAAAAACGGCTGAACCGTTTTTTTTTTGAAAATTTCAGAAAATATACAAGGAACAACTTGAGCGAAAATAGGCTCTATATTTTTTTGAATTTGGAAGGGTGCGGGGGCAGGCCCTATTTAAAAAAAAAACATTTTTTGCTAAAGTTATGAAAATATCGGTAAGAAAATTAATTTGCGAGGCAACTGTTATTGAATCTCCGACCCTAAGTACTTATTCCATGTAATTTTCAGGGATGTCCCTTGGTGGAAGTAGGCTATATATTTTGTTGAATTTCGGAGGAGCGGGTTACACCTGTGCCCTATTTTTTAAATGCGCTATATATATTTATTAAACTTACGAACGATTCCGTTTCCCCAATTCAGGCTACATATTTTAGCAATAAGACCCGACCATCCCCACTTTCTTAAATATGCTACAAATCAATGGAAATACCAGATGTTATGCGTAACGAAGCTTTGGTCTTATTGGAAAGCAAGTGTTTAGATTAGAAGGCAACATATCGATAACTATAGTTTCATCAGGAATATAAAATACATTTTAAGAAGGTGAACACAGTCGGCGGTTTGGCGGTATATTAAAATTATATATCGACACCAAAATTTCTGAAGATTTTTATACCCTCCACCATAAGATGGAGGGTATAATTAAATTTGTCTTTCAGTTTGTAATATATCGATATATTCAGCGGAGACCCTATAAATTATATATATTCTTGATCAGAGTAAAATTCTAAGTCGGTATAACCATGACCGTCTGTCCGTCTTTTGAAATTAAGATACAGCTCCCAATATTTAAGATAGATCTTCGTGATTTGGTAAAGAAGTTTCTATTACTTTTAGGATGTTTGGTATTGAAAAGGGTGTATATCGGTCCACGTTTTGATGTAGCCCTAATAAAACGGTACCTCCTGATGTTCGGTATTTTGAAGGTGTGGCCTCAATATTCTTCAGAAATGGCTGAAATTTGGTATTTATTCTTCGTTTGGGGTTTTTTGTTTTTGTCTGCAAACCATGTAGAATCTTCAGCATGTAATGTCTTCCTGGGCTTAGGAAGTTTATCATCAGAGCTTTCATAAGAGCTTTCAAGTGCCATAGGAAGCTAGACCCATGACACCATTCCAAATTCATACTGTTCTTTGTCAGCAAAAACCATTATGTCTTCAATCAATTATTATTTTAGAATCATTTAATAATATAAAATAAATATAAACATCCCGTCCGTTAGAAGGTATTACTTTATTGAATTCAGAATACACACTAATCTCGTTATGTGAATAAATGTCCCTAGAGAAACCACAAATCACCCGTTGATAAAGTTAAGTAAGATATACGACAGAAAAAACAGTAAAAATTTTAATTTTTGTTTGTTTTGTTTATTGTTGAAGTTCAATCTCATTATCGATTGTTTGAGTGGAGTATTCCCCCATTGGCTCAACTTCATTTATTACCCTCTATTACAGAGAGTAATGTTTTTTCAAAACGAACTGACAGTGTTGCAAAATTTTACTGATCGCTACCAATATCATGATTTCATCCCGGCGAAGGGAATTATCAATTGGCTTCTCAGTTTTTGAAATGATGCCTTTTTAGCGAAAAAACCGAACTCTTTAAGTGTCTAGTATTCTCATATGAATGAGAATCACACTCACTTTTCGGCTTTTCCAAAGTAACACCAAAATCAAAATATTTTGCAACATGTCAGCACGTATCAACTAAGAATTCTTCGAATTCTGTGAGTTGAAAAGAACACTAACACAGTTGCCTGTGATGAAATCATGATATTGGTAGCGATCAGTAAAGTTTTGCAACACTGTCAGTTCGTTTTGAAAAACATTACTCTCTATAATAGAGGGTAATAAATGAAGTTGAGCCAATGGGGGAATACTCCACTCAAACAATCGATAATTTTAATTTTTTATACACATTTTTCAATATATGAGATATTTGAACACATACAGCATCCCAATTTGTATCAATGAAAAGGCCAGAAGTCCATCTTTCATAATCGGTTCGCTTATAGGGGAAAATATATTTCAAATGTAAATTTTCGTTGCAATATAGAAATTATCACATTTTTGTTCAAAAGTTTGGTCCAAAGGCTTCGCCAAATATCATCCGATTATCATCCAAAGGAGTAAGCTAGTTCTTTACATTGTACCCCTACCATGGATGACGTTAAACATTATATCTGAACTACATTAGCTGTAGTAATCTTTTAAAGTATACATTTTCCTGTGGACTTACGACCTTTTCGTACTCAAAATTGTACGTTTTGTGGACTTACGACCTTTTCCGACAAGAGCAAAATATATAGAAAAACGCGACATACAACCATTTTCTTTGTATCATACGATGTGTTTTGACGTGTACTATCATCCTGTAACAAAAACGCGATTTCCAAAAAAAGTGGACTTACGACCTTTTCCGACGGAGCAGACGATATTCATTTTTGCTCCAAATCATAAGTTTGGCTTATACATATAGCGTTTTAAAGCAAAGCGAGGGAAAGGTACCCAACCTCAACATTCGTAATTTTTGCAAATATGAAAATTTGCAAATGTCGCATTTTTAAAGAAATATTGTATGGGGGAAGTACCCCGCCCTTCCGAAATTCAACTAAATTTGTAGTCTATTTTAACCGTGGGCCATCCCTATACATTCCCTGGCAATTTCAGGAAAATCGGTTCAGTAATTTTTGTAGAAAATATAAAAAATGAAAACAGTGGGCGTAAAAGTGGGCGTGGTCAAATTTTCTTTGCATTTTCTTTGGTCCAGCCGTTCTCAACTGATGCCATTACCAACGAACGACATTTGATGTTCATTTATAAAGATATAGCATTGTTTAAAAATAGGGTATAGGAGAAGTACTTTGCCGACAGACATGAGAGTATATCTCTGCCTATGTGAATTGAAACATTCATCTAAGGACATATCGAATGTATTTAGGGTCTTTTCAGAATTTTGTGGCCCTTTTTGGACATTTCAACTTGCCTTTGAACTTAAAAGTTAAAGTAATGTGGACTGAATATTAGGAGATCCCAAGTTTGGACCAAATTGTTTGGCCCGTTAAAGATATATCATGTATACCATTTTAGTGACATTTTTTTAAGTACTGGGGGGAAGTACCGGAAGTTGTGGACCGATATTGCCCATATTCGAATTGAACCTACCGGAAGTTGTGGACCGGTATTGCCCATCTGCGAACTGAAACTAAAATTTGGACAAAATATGACGAAAGACAAATTTTTGGACCAAATCGGTTGATCAGTTCGAGAGTTATCTCCAGCCACTACATATGGCTAGGGGTTTTAACACCTTTCGGGCTGTTTTCTCAAGAAGTATAAATTTGCTCTGAAAAAAAACTTTTACGGTCGTAAAGGATGCAGCGAAAGTTGGTTCAACAAAAATCAAAGTGATTCGAGAGCTGGTCCTAAAGTGAACTTATCCAAAATTTTGTGCGGGAGGTACCCCAATGAGTGAACAAATATAGTCCCTATTGAAACCTGATGTATGTCTGGTAGATATGGTAGGATGTGTAACGTATGGACCAAATCGGTCGCTTCCATCAAGAGTTATAGTGCGCACAATTTTTCCGATCGTTTTTGAACTTTTGTGGGGGAGGTACCTGAGGGAGTGGACCGATATGTCTTATCTTCGAATTTAAAATAAGTTTGGGTAAAATATTGCGAAGGCCAATTTTTGGACCGAATCGGCATATCCGTTCGAGGATCAGCTTGTGCTCCAACCAATACACACTGTGTCATAGGGTTTTTTTTTGCATTTTTCGGTTCATTTTCTCAAGAAAATTGTACTTGCCCCTGATGAAGCTTGTACCGTCATATTGGGGACAGTAAATAGAAGTTGCAACAACACAAATCAAAGCGATTCGAGAGCAGGTCCTAAGATGAACTTCTCCGGAATTATGTGTGGGAGGTACCCGAAGGAGTGGACCGATTGAGTCCATAGTGAAACCTCATCTAAGTCTGGTAAAAATTTAACGATGTGCAATGATCCATGCTTTGCACATCAAGAGTTATGGTGCATACAAATGTTCCGAATATTTTCAAACTTTTGTGTAGGAGGTACCGGAAGGAGTGGACCGATGTAACCAATCTTCTAAGTTTGGACAAAATATTTCGAAAGCCTTCTTTGTCGTAAACTCAAACCTCCAGACCATCATTGCGACCTCAAAAGCTGCGGAAAAATATGATATAAATTTTGTTTTTGGTTCATTTTATCCCATACGATCATCACCAACAAATAATAGGGTCTCTTCTTGTTGTGTAAAGTATAAAAAAAAATATTTAAAAAAATCCAAAATTTGAAGGAAATTGTCGTAAGTCCCAACAAAAATTCAAAACTATACGAGGAAAAGGTCGTAAGTCCAAAGATATCTAAGTATCTCCCAAACGCGATGGAATTTCATCAAACAAAATACAGGTATTGAAGCGGAAAAAATAGACTAAGAATACTGCTTTTACCACTATAATAAAATCTTTAATACAGAAAGCGATAGAATGCTTTTCCTCCTCCTGAAAATTTTCTAAAAATAGACTTTCGACCTATTTCTGCGTAGCAGACGATATATATGGCAAAAACAAAAATTCCTTTGCAATTCCATTTGAAAAAAAATACAAAAATTTTTTTGCGGGCACATCTCCGATTTTTGTGTAGAGGTTAAGAAAAAAATCTGGTTTCAAATCTGCTCGCGTTCACGAAATTGGCCGATGCGCGCAAAAGTTATAAAAAATATTTTAACATTTCTTTTTTTTTTTTTGTATTGAGAAAATGTAAGCATATATCAGTAACATCATTTGATATCCATCCGTAGATGCACAAAAATTTCTAAAATGTGTTTTTATTTTCGCGGAAAATAAAAAAATCTTTGTACGATAGAAAAAGTTGTAATCGACATCTGTTTCTATAGAAAAAGTTGCTATCGACAACTGCTTCTATAGAAAAAGTAGTTATCGACAACTATTTCTATGGAAAAAGTTGTTATCGACAACTGTTTCTATAGAAAAAGTTGTTATCGACAACTGTTTCTATAGAAAAAGTTGTTATCGACAACTGTTTCTATAGAAAAAGTTGTTATCGACAACTGTTTCTATAGAAAAAGTTGTTATCGACAACTGTTTCTATAGAAAAAGTTGTTATCGACAACTGTTTCTATAGAAAAAGTTGTTATCGACAACTGTTTCTATAGAAAAAGTTGTTATCGACAACTGTTTCTATAGAAAAAGTTGTTATCGACAACTGTTTCTATAGAAAAAGTTGTTATCGACAACTGTTTCTATAGAAAAAGTTGTTATCGACAACTGTTTCTATAGAAAAAGTTGTTATCGACAACTATTTCTATAGAAAAAGTTGTTATCGACAACTATTTCTATAGAAAAAGTTGTTATCGACAACTATTTCTATAGAAAAAGTTGTTATCGACAACTATTTCTATAGAAAAAGTTGTTATCGACAACTATTTCTATAGAAAAAGTTGTTATCGACAACTATTTCTATAGAAAAAGTTGTTATCGACAACTATTTCTATAGAAAAAGTTGTTATCGACAACTATTTCTTCAAATTGAAGACACTGGCACGACGTGTGTTGTTTTTGCTGTAAAGCAGACCAACCAAATTTTGGTGTGTGCATTTGTCGAAATTCGACGACACATGCAAGTGGAAGAGGTTTGAATTGTTTTCGCAGACACTTTCGTCGGAGTTGTATGAGGTTGCCAAGGAAAAACTTCTCATTGAACTTTTTTCTTTGCTTACCTTTATACTTCGAGCTGACGATTGATGTTTGGGTATAAAAAGTTTCTTGTTGAAGAAGTTATTGAAAAATAACTTCGGTGGAGAATATCCACAAACAAGAAACAAGGGAACTGATGAGATCCAGTGGCGTGGATCGAAACTATAGTATTCCCTGCCTTACCTCTTGGCGAACAATGCCAAATCTTTTCCACTAATAAAATAGTTGTTTTAAAATATTAAAACAACAACAATGGGATTAAGCCAGACTATTTTGAAAAAACAAAATTGCAAACGCTATCCCAATAAAAAAACGCCACAATGCTTCAATTAAAAATATCTACAGAATCTAGACAATGCATAGAAACGTATGAAAGGGAATTTGTAGAAATAGGGTATATAAATTGCATACTATAGCAACAACAAAAGAGAAAAAATTAATTGTTAAAATATTATTCCAACTATATTTTTTTGTTCGATTAGAAAAATTAGAATAAAATATTTGGAGTTCTCAAACTATTTCGGTAAAATCCCATACAAATATGGGAGATATGGTTTACCATCGCATCACACAATGCAAAAAACCTTAAAGTGAGTAAAAGTCGCGCGATGTGCATACGATTTTCATGCGCATCCGGTTTCAGTAGCACCCATCAAAAATACGTCAAAATACACCTACTTTAAATAGATTCCCCAAGAACAATATACTATTTTGCGTAAGATACCCATATTACTCGCGTAACTCTGTAATATATGACGCAGATTTTCGCAAATATTATAATCTCGTATAAAGGATTCCATTTATGTTAAAAAATTTAAAGAGAATCGCGATTTAGTACGCGGATTTGTCAAAATATATTTTTGCTGATTTTCCTATTTACAAGGTTTCTGTATCCGCGGTTTTAATGGATGGATTCGATCACGGAAGGGCTCATTAGATTCGTCGCGTAAAAAAACTAAATTCAATGGAAATTGAATGACAGTTGTAAATTTTAAACGCAAATAATAGGTTTTGTAAGAAAATTCAAGCATCAAATTTTGGCATTTATACTTCAATTACTAGGATACGGTAAGGAGCACACTCATGAGATATACATTAAACGACATAAAATAACGAGTTCTATAATCCTATTACGAGTTTAGATATTCTCTTGCTGCGCGGCCAGATTACTAAAAAATTCAAAAAACTCCGAAATTCCGGCTTCAAAATGTCAGCATCAATTTTAGGTGGATGCGGTGGATATAGCGAAAAATTATACAATAGGATCTTGTTACCCATGGAGTATTCTGTGATTCTTTCTTTAGGGATAGGTCTATAAAATGTAAGGTTAAGCCAGAAATCGGAAGAGAACAAAAAAACTTGTTGGCTTCAACCCATTTTTCTACATTGATGCCAACCAAGCTTTTACGAAAATTAATTTTAATGGTCGACATTATGCGATCCCTCTTAAACACTTCATTTTAAAGAAGTTCAGTCTAATTATATAGAATATGTTAACAGTTCGCGAATTCTGAATGGGTGAAACTCGGATTCACCGATTTTGGTTTTTACCATATATATAAGCAGTTGTATTTTAAAATGGCTAACACCAATATAGCTATGCCAATTATAATGTGTGTTCCCGTACTTTTTTAATGGTAAAAGTAGTAAAAGAGCGAACTGTGATAAATGAAATACACACACAACATTATTCAAAGAGTGCGGGAATGGAAAAATGGAAAAAACGTAAAAAAAAACTGGAACAAATGTCAAAGTCGGCCTACTAGCCAATCAGCGGCAACCTTTGAAAACTTTTTAGTTCTGGAACAGAGTTATATATGTTAATTACATTGAATATCTTTGTATCAAATTAATGAATTCAAAAATATGTAATATCATCTATTAAAATAAATAAAAAGATAGTATGATATAACTAAATACCCTTCAAACCACTTCTTTGATTCCTAAATTAACAATCTCATATCTTCCGTCAATATACAAATATTCACTACCTCTCATACACGTAACAGTTAAATTATCTCTCCGACACATCCTGGCTAAAATGTTACCACTTAAAAAATAACATTACGTAAAAATTTGCAAAGCACTTCAAAATTAACCAAAGTTTAACCACAAACTCCATTAAGAGCAAACTCATGCAAAAAATCACACCGTAGATTATTTTCAATACACGAACACGTTTTAAGGACTTCATTCTGATGATAATGTTATTATTACTCCTCAACAACCCACAAATACATGTATGCACCACAAGTTTTCAAGGGTATCCATTCAGGAGAGCAATAACACTTTTGAATGGAAAAAGTTTAACTGATCCCCGATAAGTGCTGACATAGGTACAACAACGACACTTAATTTTAGCAGATAATATAACCACCAACTAGTTGCCAATTCTACACGGTGAGGAGAAGGGAGAAATGAGACATTGAAAAAAAAAACTTTGTTGTTATTTCTATGTATTTACATACATGCATATATATTCATCCTGTGCTGGCAATGTGTTGTTCTCATTTACTGGCGCATTGTATGCCGGCGACAAGACCAAACTGAATTTGCGTTTAAAAGTTCTTGAGTCTGTTCCACACTCCATCTCCATAGGATGAATCCTATCTCCCTCCTCCAGCACCCATTTACCCGCCGCCATCCATTCCAAACGTACTTAACTTTTACCTCTAATTGAAACATTAAATTTCATATCACGTACACGGTGTTAGACAACGAATCCCACCGCAGACCTTGGCTGCCATTCCAGTGAACATGACATCATCACTGACACTTGAAAAGTGGATACTCATGGTGTCTTGTTTTTTTTTTCAACTTCTTCTCCTCACTGAGTAGTGGGTATCTGTAGCAACAATCAGTAGCATCATTGTTAAACTATGAAGGACTTTTCAGAAGCTTTGAAGAGTATAAGTTTTACCTATTATCCTCATGGTAGTCATTCACTCGGGATAACGTTACCCTCACTCTTTGCCTTGTAATCATTCGCACGTTTACATCAGTGGTAACCTAAAGTGTGTAAAAATAGACACCTATGGTTATGTGATGACTATGCTCTGCTGTTGGTTGGACAAGTATTCTAGAGAATGATGACGTTGCAGAGGTTATAAGCCACATAATCTATTAAACGTTGAATATAAAGTGATTATCTGAACATTTTTGTAAAGTAAATGTTTTTTAAATTCCGTTTTTTGCAGAGTTTCATTATTACCATTAGTTATACCATGGCCAACCTGAAAAATGTGGAAAAAATGTGAAATCAAAATCATAAAATATTCCTGATGAGCTGAATTAAGCCACCAGCGAAACGATTGTAGCATATTGGTTGGGTGTATGGGACTTCGCTATAATTCATTTTTTCAATACAAATTCCTTAGGTCATGTAAGCTTCATTAATTCAATTAATTATAATTTAGTTGTTGTTGTTGGGTCTATCTCCAGTCCCAAACTACTCTTGTTTGTCGTGGCAGCTGACGCTTCTCAGCTGAGATAGATGGGGGATGTTCTCATAGGACCACTTTCACACGATAGTTGTTGTTGTAGCAATGCATATATGTTCGTTCGTGTGTTATTTCAGTTATCAGGTTCTGGTTCCTCTGTATCCAGACTCAAGAGTTCTGCAACCTGGACTGCTTGCGTCCATACAGAATCAGGAGTATTGGGTATCGAGGCATCAATTCGGGCCCAATACGAATTGAGGCGGCTGCATCGTCCGGATCTTAACTGGGCTAAAACCACTCCTGTTTGGATTGAGGGTGGTCTCCAAGTACGGCATTCACACTGTATCTCTACACTGCCTTCGCAACCATGTATGTGTGAATGCTATCGAAGCCTATCAGTCAGGCTCTTTGATGTAGAGGTTCTCTTCTATACCTTTGGACCTCTCTCTCTAGATAATGAAGATCTCCCCTGATGTGCCTGGGTGGGGAAAGCATGCCCATTAAATCGTTACAGGGATGCTCACTGCGAGAACACCCAATTCGGTACTGCATCGACAACATCTTGTTGTGCTGACGCACAGGTAAAATCTTCGCCTCCTCATGAAGATGGTCCACTGGTGTCATGAGGAGGCACCCTGTTGCAGTCCTCAGCGCGGCATTCTGGCTGGTTTGAATTTTCTTCCATTGCGTAGAGCTAACACGATAGCGCCGCATAGCTTACCACAGGCCGGCCTATTTCGTTGTAAGAGGTCAACAAGGTTTCTTTGCCAGCACCCCAAGTACTGCCGACCAGCGACTTGAGGACCATGTTCCAACTTCTGATGTTATCGCAAATAGCTGTGGCTTGCTATCGAACGTTACATCCAATATTTTGGGATAGTTAGTGGTTGGAATCACTACACCATCGACCAATATATTCATTGGGAGCCTCATTTCTGCCGTCCGAGTGGTGAACAGTGTGGCAGTGGATTTGGCTGTTTTGGATTTTGGATACTCCTCAAATGGAAGAACTGTACTAGGTCAGCTATGTAGACATTTTATCTATCACATATGCCATCGACTATAGGACCCGACGACAAGATGGTACAATCATCCGCATATATTACGATCTCTATATCGTCTGGAGGATGTGGAATTTCAGAGAGGTAGAGGTTAAACAGTTCCGGAGATAACGCCCCTCCGTGGGGAACTCCCTGTTTCACTCTACGGGGTTTGGACTTCTTGTCTTTGAATTCCACAAACGACTGGCGTCCGCACATATAGTTGATCACTCTCGAACAGCTTGGCACGGTTGACAGTATCGAAGACTTTCGATAGGTCAAGAGCCACCATAACTGTTCGGTCGCACGGCCTGTTCTGGTTCAGTCCTCCACAGATATGTGTGGATATGGCGTCTAACGCTGTTGTAGTACTATGCATTTTCCGAAATCCATGTTGATGTTGGGCAACTGGAAAGCAGCTTCTCATCGTGGGGAGGAGTAGTGCCTCTAGGATCTTTGCTACTGGCGACAGGAGTGAAATTGGCCTGTACGAATTACCTCTGCTGGTATCCTTGCCAGGCTTCAGTAGCGGGACCAACCTGCCAACTTTCCTGGCATTTGGTACAACATGGGTGGCTAACGATAGGTTGAGAACACTTGTTAAATACTCAACTCCAGGTTCACCCAGCTGCTTAAGCATTACCAACGATATTCGGTGTGGGGCCAACGCTTTAGATGATTTCGCATTTCGGATGACATTTGCAACATCGCGCATCGTAAATTGTGGTGGTACCTCCTCGGCTGGGAGGGCTCTTCTTATACGTCGTAGCACATTCCTCTTCGCTCTATCACTCCAGGGGTGCTCTACGAACACGTTAAATAACACGCGTCCCTCTTTGGGCCAGTTACTGTCACGCCGTTGAAAGTAACAGCCCTTCTGGCGTCCATCTTTCCCTGATTCGAGAGTGATTTAACCTTTGCCCACAATTTACTAATACCAATGTTGCATTGCTTCACATGATCTAGCCACTTTTTCCGATTATGTTCGCCTACTAACCTGTTGACTTCAAGAGTAAGATCTCAAACTTTTGGGTCTTCAAGGTTCGTACGACGAAGCTCACCACGTCCCGTCGCCTATACTGGGAAATTTGGTCTTACTTCGGGTATTCGACCAGCAAGTATGTAGTGAGCGGCTGCTGCAGTGATGATGTCCCGAAAAGCTCTCAGCTACCCGAGGATATAAGGGAATGGGCAGCTCTCTAAAGCGGTGATTGGTAAAATCTCTGAACTCTTGCCAATCCGCTTTCCTTTTGTTCAGGAAAGTACGGCGTTCAGAGGTTTTGAAATCGGGTGGTATATTTACTGATACGATGATAGTGAATTGGTCCGAGCCAAGGGAAATGACGGGTTGCCAGGATACGTCATTTATCAGACCTGGTGCCACCATGCTGATATGTGGCGAGCTGTGACAATCTTCTCTAACCGTGCAAAACCTGGAGCTATCATTTGATCGGCCAGCGCTTTATCCCTCTGATCATTACCTATGATGGAATGCCAAAGCTCATGATGAGCATGGAAGTCTCCTAGCACCAGACGGTTATTGCCCTCTAAAAGCGCACTAATTTCGCCATATAACAATGGACACAGCTATTCATCGGCGGTATGTACACATTAAGCAGCTCTATCTCGGCAGTACCACACTTTACTGCTACCCTCATACATTCCATGTATGGGTCACTAGAGTCAAGCTCAAGCGGGATAGGTCTGTACTGGAAAGACTGGTGTATTAGGGTGGTAAGTCCTCCATCTCCGCTTCTTGTGCGATCCTTCTGCAAAACGTTGTAACCATTACAAAGTTGCAAGCTACATGTGGCGGTGAGCTCTGTTTCCAGGATCGCGGCTACCATGATGTTTTTCCGACTCATAAAATCCACAATTTCGCTGACCTTATAGCGGAGACCGTTGCAGTTGAATTGCAGGAATGATTCATTTCCGGGCCGTTGAACAACAACTTGTGGTGTTAGATGCTGCGTTCGTTTTTGTTGGTGCGACTGCGAGGGCGTCTCGTATTCCGACGGCGACGAAGTCGAAGACACACTGGGCGATGTTCTGGCGCAGCAAACAGCAACATACCTATCGCTGTGATCTCGGGTGCGACTAAGGCCATAGCACCCTCGAAAATGCACCCATTCCCTGCATCCATTACATCTCACAGATCCATAATGGCCCAGAGTTATCTCTATCCCGGCACGATAGTTGTTTATGACATCTGCAGTTGTGCTGCTGTGTGAATGCTATTTAAACCTGCCTTATAGACTTGTTGACCCTGTGTTTGTCTCTTGCAACGTTGGACGTCTCCTTCTAAATCATGAAGATCTCTACTGACATGTCTGGGTGGGAGGTCCTATCCACAATATGGTGATTAGGATGGCTCTCATGGTAACACTCGATCAAGCCCTGCAATGAAAGCATATCATTGTGTTGCTGTACGGAAGAATATTTGTCAAACATGAGGAGGCACTCTGTTACAGTACCCAGGGCGGCATTCTGCCAGGTTTAGAAATCTTTTCCATTGCGTTGCACTTATAGGGGGTTATCATGAACGGCAATTCCCCGTGATTTTTTCACTTTTTCCCTTAAGTTGCAACGGCGGAAAGACGAAACTCACGGGGAAATTTCATTCATCATAACCCCCATAGTCGCGGACCACACTGGCGTTATATGTGGTCAATAAGGTTCCTTTATCTGCACTCCAAGTGCTGCCGGCTAGTGACTAGATAACCTTGTTCCTACATCACAGCTTGTCGCAGATAGCTGTGGCATGCGCGGAGGACATAAACATGCTGTCGAATTGGAGTCCAAGAATATTGGGGTCGGGATTCTGCTACCATCGACCATGACACTCAACTCAATGCTCACCTCTGCTGGCTATGTGGTGAAAAGAGTGGCCGTAGATTTAGTACGAATATTGGCATATTCCTCGAGTGGATAAAGGAGGTAAGCCACCACGTCAAGATCGACGTTACGATCTAAATGCTGTATACAGCGGGTGAAACCCAGGAGAGGTAGAAGTTAAACAGTTACGGAGATATCACCCCACTTTGGGGAACTCCCTGTTTCACTCTACGGGGCTTGGACTTCCTGTTCCTAAATTCCAAGTACGACTGCCTTCCTCACATATAGTTGATTATCTAACGCTTCAAACTTGGATGGAGAATAGTCTGCTCGATGTCATCAAACAGCGTGGAGTGCATGAGAGTATCAAAGGCTTTTGATAAGTCAAGCGCCACCATGGCGTGCAACGCTGTTGTCGTGCTGTGCTGCTTACGGAACCCATGCTGATGATCGGCAATTGGATAGATATTTCTGACGATGGAGAGGATTAAAGCCTCAAGAGTCTTTGCTACGGGCGACAAAAGCGTACGATTCACATTTGTTGGCATCCTTGTTTGGCTTCTGTTGCGGGATCACCATGCCCATTTTCCAGACTTCGGGAACGATGTGGGTGGCTAGCGACTGGTTGGGAACATTAGTGAGGTAGTCTACTCCCGGCAAATCTAGCTATACCATGGATATTCCATCAGAGCGGAACGCTTTGGAAGATTTAGTGTTACTGATTACATTCGCAACATTCGCATCTTGGGCAGGAAGACATCTAATGCGACGTAGTACTCTTCTCATTTTCGACTACAAGTACTTCAAACTGTCGACTAAAACAACTTGCGCACCACTTCGGATCGGCGTAACGTAGACAAACGTGACTGAGGTCTTATTTTCCTTCTTTCCAGGGTTCGAAAGTGACTTAACCGTTGCCCACAATTTACTTCAACCGGCTCCGATGTTGCAACTCTTCATATAATTAAACCACTTGTTACGCTTAAACTCACCGACCAGCCTGTTAACTTCCAGCGTCAGCCCCCTGACTCTGGGGTCACTTGGGTTGGCACCACGAAGCTCATCACGCTCATTTGCTAAACCCGTCGTCTCTGCTGGGAAGATTGGTCTAACTTCAGGTATATGGCGAGCAGGTCGTTTCCAAGGGCCAAATGCCTGATTAACATTTAAGTATTCCAAGACCAGCTGGTAATGATCTTCCAACAGCCGGCTAATGTTGGGCCTATAACGTGGGGTAGTGCTATTTATCGGCGGGATGTATACGTTGAACAACTTTGCCTGGCCGTTTCCAAACCTGACTGCTACCTCCATACATTCCATGAAGGGGTCATTAGAACCAGACCTGAGCGAGATAGATATGTATTGAACAGACTGGTGTAATAGGAAATCTAATCCACTCCTCCACTTCTGATGCGATCCTTTCTCAGTACGTTGTAACAGTTGTTGCTGATGTTGGTTTCCTGCACCGCCGAGACCGTGATATTCTTCAGACTCATGAAATGCACTATTTCCTCGATCTTACCTCGGAGTCCATCATACAGACTAGTTCAGAACAACCCCTGAGGCGCATCCACTTCCGACATCTATTGCATGGCACCTAAGTTCGAATTTGGTGGATGCGGATGTGACAAATTGAGCACATCCAAAATACACTGATGTGGCAGCCGCTGGCAGGAACACGGGTGCTGTATGATTCTGGGTTAATTCGGTATCGAAGAACCCGACGCCATGGGATTGAAAATAAATTAGTGACTCATTTCTTTAATTAAATGCAACCTAAAGGCAATTTTATAAATACTTAACGAGAAAATTTTCAAAAATAGCCGTCAACTGCAAATTTTTAATTAATTTAATTGACGGAGCTATCAAGACCTGAAGGATTGCATTAAAACAATTATATCTTGCGGTGTCCCTCCCACACATCCAATCAATATGCAGAGAATGCTCCTCCATGAAACTAATACAATTAAGATGGTATGCATATTAATTTCCATATGTCTATAAATGTGAATTATTATACTCGTTTTATTTAACCAATGATTTAGTTTAACAGTTTTCGCAAGTCATAGAAGTTTATTTAATACGTTTAGTTTCCAATCTCTGTCTCTCATTTGATGATGCTCATAAATATAGCAATTTCTGTCTTTGAAGGTCATAACATAAAAATTAAAATAAATAAACAATTACATTTCAAGTACTCCATTGGCGGCTATGTAGCTATGTATCAAAGCCCCACAAATAATTAAAAGCACGCCTCAACATTCGCTTAGAAAAAATTACCGTGCAACAGAGACCGCACAGACAATTTAAATATTAATTAAATTTTAGACCATTAAATGACACCAACAAAAACACAAAATCACAGAGAATAACAAATGAACACGCATTTTGAAATGAGAACGTAAAGAGAAAGAGAGAGCAAAATCAAGAATATAAATTATGCGCTAATAAAAAACAAACAAGCGTCTTTCTAACTTTAATAAAACATATTTCACTGACTTCCTTCCCACGGCATGAAGGTAGAGCGAACTGTAATAGCGACTACTAACTCAAGTTTCCTGAACATTGTATACAGACTTAAAAATGCATTAATTCCAGCATCACTAACTGAAGAATTTTATGGACGAAATGTTTCAGTGATTTTTCAATGAACAACTCCCACATAGCAGAAGAAAAAACGTGGAGTACGAGTGTTGACTGACGCACTTCAATTCTAAGAAATTCAACACCAACACATAAACCACTAAAAATCACGGTTCTTATTTCCTTCCTCAACTTCTGTAGATGATGTAGCGTTGTCATCATCATCGTTAACTTTATTATTAGAGCTGATATCATCTCAGTGGCAATTGTAGTCATCACCATTTACATCATTGCCGCCATCATCTTCGCGTCCAGGAGCCCAGAAACTTGGTACAATTTACCTTTGGTCTTAGAGAAAAGTAAACATGATGTATCACTGCTGTTACTGGCATTCTTAACAAGGTCTTTAAGACTTTTCGTGTTATTTGCTTACGAGGATGTATAAATTAATTTCAAGCACAATCAAATGAAAATGAAAAAAGAGTCCAAAGGCAAGAGCAACTACCGGTATTTAAGGGGTGAACACCAGTTGAAAGCCCAATAAATGTAATTTTTCATGTTTTTTTATTTTTTCAAGAAAACTACGAAAGTTTTTTGTTAGATTTTTTTCATCAGAATGAATCTATCTTAATATAGTTTAAAATTTTTTTTGAAAAAATATTACGCAGTTATGCGATAAATGATCGTCCACTAAACCCCGTTTTTATTAGCGTTTTGCGGAAATTAATTAGAACTTAACGAGCAACTCCTTTATAGATCGATTTGTTTAAATGTTAGGTTTTACGGAAATGGTGGACAGGAAAAGTCAAAATTTAAATTTTTGCCCTAAATAGTGGCGTTTTTGATCATAAAACGGGCAAAAAAGAAAATTAAAAATTTATCGATAAATGACTAGATTGTGATGTGGTTGATAAGCCCACAGTTTACGCATTGACAGATGTACGTACATGAAAAGGCCGATATTACTGCTTGCCATACAGGAAATACGATGGATTGGGAAAGGTGTCACAACAACACCTAACTTTGAAGCACTGTATTATAGCTGCCATGACATAAAACATCAGTTTGGTTGCGGATTTGTAGTTGATCGGAGGTTAAAACATCTGGTCTCCAGCTTCACACCAGTGATGAAAGACTTGCTACAATGTGAGTAAAAGTTAAATTCTTCAACTTATGACCGTTGCCCTGCCCATGACATTAAAATTATTCTATGCGATTTTAGTGCGAAAATTGGAAAGGGGAATCTCTTTGGCCCAAATGTCGGGAAATTCAGTCTCCACATCCGACAATGGAATGAGGCTGATAGGCTTCACAGCGGGAAAAAACATGGTAGTAGCAGCTCCAGATTCAAGCATCTGGACATTCAGATCCAGATCAGAAAACAAGAAATCAAATTGATCACGTTGTGACAGATGGAAGACATTCATCGAGCGTGTTGGATGTGCGTTCGTTCCGAGGAGCAAACATAGACTCGGACCACCACCTTGTTGCAGCAAAGGTACGTACCCGATTAAACGTAGCAAATAAAGTACAAAAGTTATACATCGGTAAACTGCAATCACAGCAGATAGCCACAGCAAATTTCACTCTGCTGGTCCAATGCCTTAATCAAAGCCCTCCTCGTTCAGACAACATATCAGTACAAAGGCAAAGTATTGCCCATTCCATACAAACAGCCGCAAAATCTATACTTGGATACCAGAGACCTCCAGCAAGGAATTCATGGTATGAACAGGAGTGTCGTGCTGCTACCGAAGAGAAAATTGCGACATATAGGGCAACCAAACAATCAGTAGCAACGAGTAGGGCACGGGTATTTGGTAACCCCACAAAGCTCACTCGGCTTTGTAAAATGACATTAACTGATACTTGGTTCTCAGTTGAAATAGGAAAGAACCTCTCCGAAGGGTTTAGTACCAAAGGCACGGGGCGCCTTAACTAATATTAAATGATAGGTGGCTAACTAACATTAAACGAAAATAGCTTTGTGGATTCTGAAACTACAATGTTCATAGATGAGAAAAGTCCTAAAACATGATAAAACAAGAAAAAATCGCTGGAGGGATTTTTAAAATAAATCGCGGCCAAAGGTCACCTTTTTAGGTTTATTTTAGATTTTCAGGATTTTGCTTGGAAGCGGCAAGTCCTGCCGAAATGGAACTAAAGAAAATGTCGTAGAAGATTTTTTTCTTGTTTTTGGATTTTTATCATCTATGAACATTGCTGTTTCAGAATCAACAAAAACTTCCCAGGTTTAACCGATTTTTGTTTAAAGTTAGTTAAGGCGCATCGTGCATGACATTGTTTTATAAGGAGGCGATACAGTCTGTACATTGTCCCAATTTGAACTTCTATATCTCAAAAATGGTACAACCTACGAAAATACCATTAAGGTCAATCTTACGAGGGCGGTTCGGAAACTTCTTAGCCTATCAATGAAAGAGAATAGTTAGTTTTTCAAAAATATTTTTATTTTTCAATATAATCTCCTGAAACTTCAATACACTTAGTCCAACGCTTTTCTAGCAATTCTATCCCTTGATTAAAATAGTTTTCCTCAAGGTCTTCAAAGTAGTGGTTTACAACTGTAATTGCATCTTCATTTGAGGTAAAACGCTTGCCAGCAAGGAATTTTTTTAGATTTGGGAACAAGTAAAATTCACTGGGAGCTAAATCAGGAGAATAAGGTGGGTGGTCAAGCAACTCGTACTTTAATTCATTGATTTTAGCCAATGTTAAAACACTCTTGTGCGCTGGTGTGTTGTCTTGATGAAAAATTATTTTTTTGTGTTTAATTGATCCAAAAGGTTGCAATAGTACTCTGAATTTACTGTTTTACCCTTTTGCAGTCCATTGTTTGGATTGTTCTTTTGTCTCTGGAGTATAGTGATGGATCCATGTCTCATCAACAGTTATGAAACGACGCTTAAAATCCATTTTATTTCGCTTAAAACGATCCAAACAAGCTTGAGAAATGTTCATTCTTATGCGATTTTGATCGACTGTTAACAAATGCGGCAGCCATCTTGCAGAAAGCTTTTTCATCTGTATTTCTTCTTGCAAAATTAAATGGACTCGATCATTTGAGATGCCCATGATATTAGCAATTTTACGCACTTTTATTCGTCGATCATTTAATACCATATCATGCACTTTGGCTACAATTTCTGTTGTTGTTGCTGTTTTTGGACGTCCACTACGTGGTTCATCTTCAATGCTTGTACGACCACGTTTAAATTCAGCAACCCAATTTTTTACTGTTGCATATGAAGGTGCACTTTCACCTAACACATTCACCATTTCATTATGAATTTCTTGTCCCGATAAACCTTTTTTATGTAAATATTTAATGACAGCACGCATTTCTAATTTTTCCATTGTAAAAAAATTGCGGATGCGTCTTTTTTGAACACATGTTTCTATATGAAGGAGTTGCCAGATCGAAACAAAATTTAACATGTGTTCATAACAGAGATGGAAGCTTCCAAAACACTTAACTTTTTTCTGTTTATACCGCGCTTTTTGTGCTAGGCTAAGAAGTTTCCGAACTGCCCTCGTATAGAGAATTTTCACTGCTTCAACATTTTCTTTAGACCTATTTATTTAAAAATCCCTCCGGCGTTTTTTTTTTTTTTTTGGTTTTTTTTGATATTTCTCATCTATGAACATTGCAGTTTCAGAATCCGCAAAAACGTGCTAGGTGTAAGCACTTTTCATTTAAACTTAGTTAAGGCGCACCCTGAAGAAGTTTTCGTGTGACTTATTCAACATTCTGCTGAAAAAGGTTATACCTGATCTGATGTTAAAAGAAATGAAACAATTTACACCAATAGCCAGATGTTGCTTGCTTATGCTGATGATATAGACATCACTGGCCGATCCGTAAAAGAATTAAATATTACCTCTATGAAGGTCGAAGGAGAATCATCTAAAGTAGGTCTGACGGTAAACGGCCAGAAGGCCAATTAATCGTGTCGAGGCGCAATGCGTTCATAGAGCTCGGAGGTAGTAAGAGACTTCGTCACTTCGGCATAAAAACAAAGCCACATCTCGTCAAACAAAAGTAACACTTTACAAACCACTGATTCTGCCCTTCTTAATGTATGATTCCGAAGCATGGGTACTTGCGCAATTTAGTAAGTAAGTGATAAGCGAGACAAACTTGGAACCGATTTTTTAATATTTTTTTTCGAGAAACACGCGCTTATTGTTTCTATGTTACATACAAATCACAATGCATTTTTCAATGCTCATATCTCAGATAATTTTGTTCCGAACAACTTTTACTTCCAAACGGCTTAAACATATCCCCTAATAAATCTGGTTAAAATTAATTTTTTCTTATGTGTATATATGGCGAATAACAAAATTCCTTTACAATTCCATTTGAAAAAAATTAAAATTTTTTTTTACGAGCACATCTACGATTTTTGGTACAGAGGTAAAGGAAAAAAAATCCGGTTTCAAATCTGCTCGCGTTCACGAAATTGGCCAATGCGCGCAAAAGTTATAGCGGTTTTTATTTTCATATAAAGAAAAAATATTTAAAAATATCTTTTTTGTTGTTATGAGAAAATGTATGCATAAATCGTTAACAGCAGTCCATATCTATTCGTAGATAATTAAATAGTTATTAAATTTATTATTATTTTCGCGGAAAGTCAACAAATAATAAAAAAATTTTGAAGTAAATCCAAATTATCCTGTCCCAGAATCCGTACAAACCCTCAAAAAATAAATTAAAGAATATATGCGGAATCTAGACAATGCGTAGAAAAATATGATACCAAATTTATAGAGATTGGGTACATAAATTGCATATTATAGCAACAACAAAAGAGAAAAACTTATTGTTGGAAAATATTGTTGCAAATATTTGTTTGGTTTGATTCTAAAAATTAGAAAAAAATATTTGGGAGTTCTCCAACTATTTTGCTAAAATCCCATAGAATAATGAATGTATACTGTTAAAACTTCATCAAAACATATGGTTTACCATCGCAAGAGTTTAACTGATTACTGTGATAACTTATAAGGGTAGGAAATTAAGAGTAATATTGAAATTACAATCATTCAATTAATATTATAATTAAAAAGCCTGTTATTCGCGAATTAGTTAAAGTCGGTTGATGCGCATCCGTTTTTGGATACAGCGAATCAATCTCTGTCAAAATTTATGCATATTTCGATGTTTCACTCAGGGGCCATTGTGTGGCACCAGTTGCATCATACACTGCAAAAAACCTTAAAGTTGGTAAAAGTCGCGCAATGTGCATACGATTTTGATGCGCATCCGGTTTCGTCAGCGCCTATCAAAAATACGTCCAAATATACCAATTTTAATTAGATTCTTCAAGAACCGCGGATGTGCCTCCACATTCTATTTTTGGTGAAAAACCCATATTACACGCGAATCTCTGTAATTTATGACACGCGTTTTCGCAAATATTATAATCGCGTATAAAGGATTCCATTTACGTAAAAAAATTTCAAGAAAATTGCGGTTTAGTACGCGGATTTGTCGAAATAATTTTTTGCTGCTTTTCCTATTTTCAGGGTATCTATATCCGCGGTTTTAGTGGATGGATTCGATCGCGGAAGGTCTCATTAGATCCGTCGCGTAAAAAAACTAAATTCACGCGGGGTACAGAGGAAATTGAATGGCACTTGTAAATTTTAAACGCAAAAAATAGGTTTTTTAAAAAAAATCACGCATCAAATATTGGCCTTTAGACTCCAATTACTAGGATGCTGTAAGGAGCACACTCATGAGATATGCATTAAACGACGTAGAATCACGAGTTTTATAATCCTAATGTGAGTTTTGAATATTATCTTGTTGCGCGTCCGAATTATTAAAACAATTCAAAAAAACCCGAAATTCCGGCTTCAAAATGTCAGCATCAATTTTAGGTGGATGCAGTGGATATATCGAAAAATGATACACTAGTATCATATTGTCCATGAAGTATTCTTTGAGTCTTTCTTTGGGCATATGTCTATAAAATGTAAGGTTAAGCCTAAAATCGAAAGGGAGCATAAAAAAACTTGTTGGCTTCAACCCATTTTTACCTTTTTTTCTACATTGATGCCAACACAGCTTCCACGTAAATTAATTTTAATGGTCGACCTTATGGGATTCCTCCTAAAACACTTCAGTTTAAAGAATGTATATCATACTATATAGAATATGTTAACAGTTCGCGAATTCTGAAAGGGTGAAACTCGGATTCATCGATTGTAAAAAATTTTTGTTTTTCGCCATATGTATATATGTGTATATAACAAAAAAAAAAAAAAAAACAGACTCCCCAGCTTATTTTTACATCAGTATTATAATTATGTATGTATTTGTAAGTAGTCTTTCTAAATTCAAATGGGTTCTCAATACGCTTCGTAGTTCATGTAAATTACAAATTCATCTACAATCCTGGTTGTTAGAGAGTTCGTACATTTAAAGCTCAAACAGTGTATTACCAACTTTAATACTCCGCCGCCTTTCTATACCATCTCCTTTTATTTTTTTTTAATAAAAAATCAAAAAACACAAAATTAAATTAAACGCCACCCAGTTAAGTTGTGTATTTTTATGAATTCTATTCTTTAGGGTAGGAAGATGTATTGGTATACCCACTTTCTGGGATTCAGTTACAAAACATCATTTCATATATTTGTAGAAGGAAGTTTTCGAATTTTTGTTTTGGTTGTTGTTACCATTTTTTTGCAATTTTTCAAGAAGGTGTGTCTGATGTCTAAAGCAATAAGTCAGTAAATAAAAGACTGAAATGCATTAAAACAACTAATAAGGAATTCAAGATGCTTCAACAAAAATCAAAGTGATTCGAGAACAGGTCTTAAAGTGAGCTTATCCAAAATTTTATGTGGGAGGTACCCGAAGGCGTGGACCGATTGAGTCGATTACTGAACTTCATCTAAGTATGGAAGAAATTTCACGATCTGCAAAGTACGGACCAAATCGGTTACTCCCTTCAAGAGTTATCGTGCGCACAAATTTTCCCAACATTTTCGAACTTTTGTGGTGGAGGTATCGGAAGGAGTAAAAAAATCTGGTTTCAAATCTGTTCGCGTTCACAAAATTGGCCGATGCGCGCAAAAGTTATAGCGGGTTTTATTCTCTTATAAAGAAAAAAATATTTTAAAATTCCTTATTTGTTGTATTAAGAAAATGTATGCATATATCAGTAACAGCATTTGATATCCATCCATAGATGCACCATAATTTCTAAACTTTGTTTTTATTTCCGCGGAAAATCAACAAAAATTAAAAAAATCTGGAACAAATTTAAATTATACTACCTCAGAGCCCATCAAAAATACACACCTATTTCAATTAGATACTTGAAGAACCGCGGATGTGCCTCCACATTCTATTTTGGGTAAAAGAAACATATTATTTCCGTATCTCTGTAATTGTTGACACGCGTTTTCACAAATATTACGAGTATAATCGCGTATAAAGGATTCCATTTATGTAAAAAGTTTTAAAGAAAATCGCGGTTTAGTACGAGAATTTGTCAAAATATATTTTTGCTGATTTTCCTATTTCCAAGGTATCTATATCCGCGGTTTTAGTGGATGGATTCGATCGCGGAAAGGCTCATTAGATACGTCGCGTAAAAGAACTAAATTCACGCGGGGTTCAAAGGAAATTGAATTACGCTTGTAAATTTTAAACGTAAAAAATAGTTTTTTTAAGAAAATTCACGCATCAAATTTTGGCATTTAGACTCCATTTACTAGGAAACTGTCAGGAGCACACTCATGAGATATACATTAAACGATGTAAAATTACGAGTTCTATAATTCTGTTATGAGTTTGAAATATTATCTTGTTGCGCGTCCGGATTATTAAAAAAATCAAAATACCCCCAAAATTCCGGCTTAAAAATGTCAGCATCAATTTTAGGTGGATGCAGTGGATATATCGAAGAATCATACGCTAGTATCATGTTGCCCATGGAGTATTCTGTTATTCTTTCTTTGGACACAGGTCAATAAAATGTACGGTTAAGCCAGAAATCGAAAGGGAACATAAAAAAACTTGGTGGCTTCAACCCATTTTTACCCATTTTTCTACATTGATGCCAACACAGCTTCCACGAATATTAAATTTAACGGTCGACATTATGGAATCGTTCCTAAAACTCTTCATTTTAAAGAATTTCGCGAATTCTGAATGGCTGAAACTCGGATTCATCGATTGTAAAACATTTTTGGTTTTTACCATATACCCTCGTTAGCCTAAATGCTGAGGGTATAAAAACGATATATTTACGAATTACCTTAAATGGTGAGTTTCCACGGTACAAAAATCGTAGATCAGTTCCTTTTAGGGTATACATAGAATCAATTTCTCACTCGATTTATACATGTCCGTCCATCCGTTCGCAACGTATGGATCGCATTTATTGTCCGATTCAGCTGAAAATTGGGAAAGATCCGTTCTTTAGCCATTAGAAAAACGATATTGCTTTTGGTGGAAATCAGTATTTTCGTCCTATTTTTGCTATTTGGTTCACGAATCACGCTAAGTATGTCCAATGTGTAACAGAATTTGCTCCAGAAATACTGTTGCCAAATTATACAGAAATCGGTTCAGATTTGAATATAGCTCATATATGTATATGTTCGCCCGATTTAAGATATTAGACGCACCAGAACCACTATGTCTGTCTGATTTTGAAGAAATTAAAAAAATTGACTCAATGTGACTTGTGGTATAAATGCTAGTTTCCAAAATTCTAACTGGAAAGATAACACTGTGCAGCAGCATTTTTGGGGGATGAAAATTTCTTTTGGAGATGAAAGCCAAAGGAAAATTTCGCCATAGGTCAAGTTTCTGAGATATCGCGCGATGAAGTTTTTAATTTTTTTCCTATAATACTTGGGAAAATAGCTCTATATCTCTGTTTGGATGTATCCTCCAAGAAATATTGTTATTGACGTGTTCATCATTACAAGAGCTATTTGTGGTAAATATTTCAGAAGCACCCCAGATGTCTACATGAGCAATAACCAATTGTTATGTCTACATACCAATTTATAACCAATGACGAATATGCAGAAAAACAAAACATAGTTTATTTCTGAACCAAAACCGATTAAATCTCAAAAAGGACAATGAAAACGGTACAAAATCGATTAGTTGTCAAAGAGAACCGTACCTAAAATCTTCTGAGAAACATTTTTGTAGAATATTTGGATGCTGAAAAATTCCATTTTGTGGTACTTTCACTACGGTTCAATAAATAAAGGACGAAAAGGACATGAAAGGCATTGAGTTAGAATAATGAAATTGTTAAACTCTGTTTAACAAATTAGTTTTACAATATGAATTTTTACCTGAATTATAAATACTTGAATTTCCCTTAGAATTACGATCAATACTTTATATGCTATCAATCTGGTAACATTTCACTTATGAATTAAAAGAGCTTTCACTCATTCTTTACAATGCTACAATTTGTACCTAATTCCACTTGTTTCATGTAATACCATTTAAACAAAATGTCTTCAACACCAAAACATAAACTTGGATTAAAACAGTCGTTGCATGAAGAACACGAAATAAAGCCTTATTTTGCTCAACCGCACAAACCTAACCTAAATCTGCCTTTTTATTGGTTATTATTGCATCCGTGGGAGTTGCCACCGCATCAGAAGAAGCTATACAGTCCACTCCACTTTTGGCCAACGCCCGCGATTGCACATGGTCCTTCGAGCCGGATCCAATTGATATGCTAATTGGCAGTGACATTTTGCCAAATATTATAAAACCAGGACTTGAAAAGAATGTGTTCGAAAACTTATTAGCTCAAGACACCGAATTTGGGTGGATAATTAGTGGAAAACCCACCTCACGCAATGTTGATTCATTTGCTTCCTTGACGGCAACTGGGGATCCTATAAATGAAGAATTACGAAAGTTCTGAGAAATTGAGAACATTTCAAATGAACCATCTGAATATGAAACTGATATTTGGTGCGAAACATTTTACAAAGAAACTGTTTATCGCAGGTCAGATGGTAGATATGTTGTCAGACTGCCTTTTGAACAAAATTTGCCATCGCATACATGCCTTGGTGCGTCCAGACATGCCGCCATGGGTCAGTTCCTGAGAAGGGAAAGGACTTTAGAAAAGAATCCAAGCCTAGCATTGGAATACAATCAGGTCATTTCCGAATATATTACCTTGGGACATATGAGACCGACTACAAACTTAGAAATCGTCCAGAACTCAAAATTTCTGTCCTTTCACTTACCACATCATGCTGTTGTGAAACCTGAAAGAACTTCTACTAAAGTGAGAGTCGTTTTTAATGCCTCTAAAAGAACTACTAGTGGATTCTCCTTAAATGACATTCTCCATACTGGTCCTACACTACAAAACGAGCTGATGAATGTTATCCTACGGTGGAGATTATTTAAATATGTTTTCAATGGGGACATACAGAAAATGTACCACCAGATATTCATCCATGAGAATGACCAACAGTTTCAAAGAATTTTGTTCCGAACCTCTTCAGTAGAGAAAGTTCAAGACTTTTGTTTAAAGACTGTCACATTTGGGGTGAATTGCGCACCATACCTGGCAATTAGAACATTGCTTCAATTAAGCGAAGACAGTAAACATTCCCACCCAACTGCATCATCCATCCTGAAAAATCAAATATACGTTGATGATATTCTATCGGGAGCCCATTCCCTAACAGAGGCGAGGTCATACCTGAATGTGGTAATTGATTTATTAAAATCTTCCAATTGATTTATTAAAATCTTCCAACAGCAGATCTTCTTAGCGAGGATTTCTTAAAAATCGAAGATATAAGCGAAACCAAAGCTTTGGGCATTCAATGGAAAGCAATTTCCGACTACTTCTTCTACAAGGTGACACACATAGAGTTACCAACTTGTTCTGTTACAAAACGGAAAATTTTGTCTATTGTTGCTAAATTATTTGATCCTGCTGGTTGATTGACCCCCATTATTGTTGTTGCGAAACTTTTGATGCAGCAGTTGTGGATTGACGGCACGAATTGGGACGAAGAAGTCAAACCGCATTCATTTGAGAAATGGAATTTTTTCATTCAGAATTTCGCTGACATTCAAAAAATCAAGATCCCGTATTGGATACATTTCGCTCCGGACAGTAAAATACAAATTCACGGATTCTGTGATGCTTCGGAGAAAGCTTACTGTGCGTGCTTATATATCCGGTCCACGTCACCTCAAAATGTTACCTATACAAACTTACTTGTTTCGAAAAGTAAAGTGGCTCCTTTGAAAACTGTTAGCTTGCCCAGATTAGAACTATGTGGTGCAGCAATGATTTCTAAACTTGTGAAAACTGTTTGTCAAAACTTGGAATTCTCAACACCAGAAATCTATTTATGGACTGATTCCACAATTACCCTTGCCTGGATCAGTAAACCAGTAAAGTTAAAGAGCCAATCAATTGGCCAAATCAGGTCAACTTCAAAGAGCCAATACTCGAAAGAAAGGTGATACTCAAGTAACAACTGATGATATTCTGGAAAGATTTTCATCTTTACAACGAGCCCTCAGAGTTTGTTCATATGTATTTAGATTTATTAATGGATGCAGAAAAATTCTGCCTCCTGCAGTACAAAAAATGTAATAACCACTCAAGAGATATCACATGTAAAATATCATTTAATCCGACTGGCTCAAATGACGCACTATGCGTGGGAATACCAGGCTCTTGAGTCCAATCGTCCTATACCCAACAAAGCAGACTACTGACTTTAAATACATATCTCGACGGAAATAAGCTTCTGAGAGCCAATGGTCGTTTAGCCAATGCCGACACAAGCTACAATGAAATAAGTCCAATAATTTTGCCAGAAAAATCCCGTTTTTGTAAACTATTCATTGAATACACCCATGAACTTTTGTTGCATGCAGAACATCAATCAATGTTACGAGCAATCCGCCAAGAGTTTTTTGTTATACGATTGAAAAGCGCTGTACGTCATTGCATACGCAACTGCAACAAATGTACAATTTATAAACCCCGATTTCAACATCAGATTATGGCCGCCTTACCTCCAGAACGCTGTACATTTTCACTACCGTTTACGAATACTGGACTTGATTTCGCAGGTCCTTTTAAAATCAAAACTTCTCGTCTTCGTAACGCAAAATTACAAAAAGGTTACGCCGCAATGTTCGTATGCCTCTCCACTCATGCTATACACCTTGAAGTGTGCTCCGACTTGTCTTCAGAAGCATTTCTTGCAACATTTAGCCGATTCGTTGGACGAAGAGGTCTTCCGAATCAATTGTATTCTGATAATGGAACCAACTTCGTTGGATCTAACCGCATACTATTACAAGAGTATAAACAATTTTTACTATCCGCTGAACAGCATCTAGTGGAAAAATACAATTTACATGGATTCACGTGGCATTTTATCCCGCCCCAGGCACCACATATGGGTGGCATGTGGGAAGCGGCGGTAAAATCTATGAAAACTCATCTTAGAAAAGTTGCAGGACATCTAAAGTATACTTACGAAGAATTTTTAACCTTATTGATCAAAATTGAAAGTATCTTGAACTCCAGACCATTATCTCCTCTGAGTGAAGATCCAACTGAGTTAATACCACTAACACCGGGTCATTTGTTACGGGGAGCTCCACTTGTTACCATACCAGAACAATTTTCAGACAACTTATCGTTGATGAACAGATGGCAAATATTAAAAACTTTGCAACTCCACTTTGCTAGGCGTTGGAAAAATGAGTACATAACTGAGCTCCAACGTCGGTACAAATGGAAGAGAACTCAACGAGATTTGCAACCAGATGATTTTGTTGTCATCAAAGATGACAACCTTCCACCAACCGAATGGCGACTTGGACGTGTGGTTAAAGTGTTTACGGGTAAGGATTACAAAGTTCGCGTAGCTGAAATTCGCTCACAAAATGGACTAGTTGTACGTCCACTTATTAAACTTTGTATTCTTCCCAATTGTTAGCTTTGTACCCTGCTCACATATTTAATAATACCTTACATTTCAGTAGTCATTATAGCTTGCCCAAATGTCGTATCTGCCAAGATAGACATTTCATCCAGTCATGTCCCACCTTTAATAAAATTAACGTCATGAAGCGTCGAGAATCAGCAAGAGAAAAGGGGTTCTGTTTTAATTGCCTTTGCACCGCTCATATCCGCGAATGGTGTCCAAGCAGGAGAACTTGTATGGTCTGTCAAAAAGGACATCACACGATGCTTCACGTCGACAACAATGCCTCATCCAAGTCTAAGACAAAACGCAGATCACCCTCGCGAAGTTGTAGCCCCGCACCTACTACATCCAACACCCGTCAACGTAGCATTCAGCAGCGAAAAAAGAGGTCCCCTCAGACAACAACGAAATCCACCACGCCTTCAACAACATCACGACAGAAGAGCAGTGTGAGTGACCGACTGAGCTGCCGAGCTAAGTCTCATATTTTTATGCCAACCGCACTCGCAAAGGTTTTGACAGCAGATGGCTGCGACAAAGTTCGGTTACTATTGAATTCTGGGGCAGCACAAACCACTATATCTGTCAAGTTGGTAGAAAGATTAAAACTGCCGCTGACACAACGAGAAGGAAAACAGTTCACTACAATAAACCTGCAATCTTTTCATGACTATACCCTCAAGGTCCAAATCACTGGTGAAATACGACGTCAGCTTAATGAATGTCATGCTGAACCGACCAAGGATAAACACCTCCATTCAATATACAATCACCTGACAGATCTTGCCGATCCACACTTTTTTAATCCGATCAACATCGAGATAATTCTTGCCAATGACCAAATCCCAAAAATAATTAAAGCTGGATTTATACAAACCGCCACCAACATGCCAATAGCACAAAGCTCGGTATTCGGCTGTATAATTTCCGGAAGATGTCAACACTGAGTTGCGTTACAGCAAGAGGCCCTGGCATGTTAAACTCTGTTTAACAAATTAGTTTTACAATATGAATTTTTACCTGAATTATAAATACTTGAATTTCCCTTAGAATTACGATCAATACTTTATATGCAATCAATCTGGTAACATTTCACTTTTGAATTAAAAGAGCTTTCACTCATTCTTTAAAATGCTACAATTTGTACCTAATTCCACTTGTTTCATGTAATACCATTTAAACAAAATGTCTTCAACACCAAAACATAAACTTGGATTAAAACAGTCGTTGCATGAAGAACACGAAATAAAGCCTTATTTTGCTCAACCGCACAAACCTAACCTAAATCTGCCTTTTTATTGGTTATTATTGCATCCGTGGGAGTTGCCACCGCATTAGAAGAAGCTATACAGTCCACTTCACTTTTGGCCAACGCCCGCGATTGTACAGAAATGTTCTACAAAAAGATTCGCCAAACGATTTGACTGAAGACATTTCACCTCAAAATGAAGCTATAATAACGCCAAACAGAGATATGGAGCTATTTTACCAAGTATTATAGGGATAAATCAAAAATTTTATCGCGCGATATCTCAGAAACTTGACCTATGGCGAAAATTTCCTTTTGGGTTCATAGTATACTCATCAGGGACTTTCATATCCAAAAGAAATTTTCCACCCCCCAGACTTTAAGTTCCATTTTGTGCCACAGTGTAACTAATAAGGCAAAACAAATAAAAAATAATTTAAAAAAAGTAAGTTTCAGTGTTTTATTTAGAAATGAACTTAAAACTAGAAAATATTTTGTCGCTTAGCCTGAATAAATATATTCTTTCTCATGATGGAATCTCTCAAATAAAACGCTTGCCGTTTAATTTTGCCACAATTTATAATTTAAAAGCAAGCGTTTTATTTGAGCGATTCCATCATGAGAAAGAAAAAATTTCACCAAATTATATGAAAATAATTTTGTGTGGTAAAGTACATACATATATATACAAAAAACATAAAAAGTTGCCACGCGGACGCGGGTCTGCTAGTATTACAATAACATTAATAAAACTAGCTTTGATATTATTATTGTTCTTTTAACTATGTATTTAGGTATGTAGTTTATTTCCCGAACTAATTAGATAGCGTTTCAAAGCTCTGTTTAAAATAACACAATGCAGTAAATGAAGGTACGGATGTCCATGATTAATTAAAATATCCTGGAAAATGTAATTCACTGACCGTCACTGGTCTTTTCCGTACACTTTCCGTTATGATAATAACACATCCGAGTACACGTATCCGTTGCATTTTAAAAATGCAAAACCCAGTTTATAACATAACTGTAAAAGCTAATTTTTAAATTGTTCGAAGAAGTTGTCATTTTACAGGAATATATGAAATAAAACATAACTGTAAAGCACCTGAATATATTCCCACTACAATTAGATATTGTAAAAACTTTTGAAAACTCCTAAAATATGTCAGTTACAAATTTAAACAAATTCCTAAAGGTCGTTGTCAACGAAGTGGAATACACTTTTTATTTGTTATTGTTGTGGCATAAATTTGTAAAGTTATGTAGCAATTTTGTATTTGAATGGTTTCTCTCTGGTCTTGTTTTAGTTGAAGCAGCAATTGGACGACCTCATCAGGTACGATATTCAATTGAATTTCCCCGTAGACTAAACGACCCGCTTCTATTATTTCTGTGTTCCTTTGTGTCTTCTTTTGTTTTTTAATGTTGAATTTGTAACTTTGCAGGGTTTGTTACAATTTCCATTTCTAGTTGAACTGGAGGACACATTTTTCTGTTACGATTGTCTTTCACTTAAGTTTGCTTTGCATTACGTTTTATTCATTTGCATAAACTTTTATTTTATTTGAGCTATCCCGCACTTTGGGATTTGTTTTAGTGATTTTTACTGCCCCTTTGGATTTCATGCTAACGTTAGTAGCTTCTATTGTTTTGTTCTATTGCTTTGGCCATTCCAAAGCGACATCCTTAAATGGGAAATGTCCAAATAGAGTCATCGAGACAGTGTTCTTATTTTCTGCTGTGGGAATTTTCAGGGAGTTTCAAAGGTGGGGATGTGTGTGTGTAGCCATTAGACTATCATCACCGGCGACCGCCATCAAAAAAACCTTTGCTGTAGCTGTGTGTGTTATTGTCTCAATTTCATTCAAACACCCACACACAGTTCTTTACAACAATGTGGCGATTCCACACAGCTGCTTGAAATTCAATACCTTTTCTTTTCTCCTTTTATTTTTTTCTTGTTCTTTTATTTTATATCGTTTTATTATTATTTGGTCTGATTGTTAAATTTTATGCATCAAAGTAGAATAAATTTTCCAAACTGTAACCGTTTCCAGTTGTCTCAATCCCAGAGTTCAGTGAATGGTCGCAATAAAACAGCAGACAAATCACAGAAAAAAGGAAACAAATTTTCGTTTTGGAATTTAAATTTGTTCGAAATTGATTTTCTCTTTGATGAGGTCAATTGCCATTCGCCCGACAATCGTTGTGATTTCTCTTTATGTGGTAGCCGATTTAAATAAAGGTAAATTACGGATTATTACAGGAAGTCAAATAAAAAAGTGGAATAGTATTCTGTTCTTTCTATAAAAGGGGAATTTGTTGCAATGAAATTGATTGGAGTTTTTTTTATTGTCGGACATAAACATCAGTCCACAGGGATTGTTGAAGGAAAATGGAGTTTTCGCGTTGAATACATGTGTCAGAATTCAAGGTGCAACATTTGACTAACCTAAAAACACTTAGAATAAAGCCCTCAGCACTACATGTGGTCCTATGTGGTCACATTGGTTAAAGGTTATAAAAAATAGTTTCGCTTGGCATATTCAAGTTATATCCTTTGAGAAGATATCATGTTTCATATGAGTAATCCTAAACGTCACTAACGTATGCGTGTGACATCCATATTTGTTTACCATAACAACTCTGTGACCATTTAATTGTCATGCAATGACATCATGCTCCGTCTTCATCACTCACATTACACATTCCAAGTTGGCCAATCATTCGACCATACATACTCGTACCCATGCTTCGTTGTGCATTATGTGATTTAATTATTTCTCAAAATAGGCCTGCTTTTCGAAAATCTTTGCATACACTTTTAGAATATTAATGGGAGTCAAGAAGTATTCTTGATGACAAACGAAAATTAATGTTAATAAACAGACTATTAATTAACATACATATAAGAAGAGAACTATCTAAGATTACCATATCCATCTTTGATATATCCTTTGAGTTACACAAGCATAACGTTCGCACATACAAGCAAACTGTTGGATGCATACAAATTTCATAATTACACAAAGCAATGGACAGTTGGGCTATTGAGAACTTGAAACTATTACGAAAGAAAACCCATATAATTAAACGAATGACCATCATGGCAGTATTGTTGTGAAATTTAAAATGAGGGTAACTGATTTCTTTCTGTAAATTAAGTAATAGGATCGGCATATCTTAACCACAAATTATTGCTGATTAAATAACAAGTAACAAAATATCAGTCGGCTTTACCTCAGATATACCCTCAGCCTGGTAAGTGAAAAAAAAAGGAAACCCAATAGTGTTTTTTCACCATAATTCTTTTACTTCTGACGTCACGAATTAATCATGGCGATTCTTTAAAATTCGCGAAACCAGTAGAAACTATGCCAATTATTTTTGGTAAGCAGACTTCTGGTTGGAAATGTCAAAATAAATCAAATCTTCAAAGTACCTAAAAATGGAAGTTACCATTGTTTGGAAGCTATATCAAAACGTAGGCAGATATGATCTATCTTCGAACTTAAACCAAGTTTGGCAAAATATTAGGTTGTACAAAGTATAGACCAAATCGATTACTCCGTGCGAGAGTTATCATGCGTTTCAGCCAACCAGAGTGACAGCATTCTTGGGGTCTAAAACTCTAATTTCAAGGTTTGTAGCTGTAGCTTTTTTAAAACTTTCGGGTCATTATCTTGGGAAGAATAGAATCACCAGAGAGAAAATTAGGCTCTTAAGCTATGAGCTCTAGTTATTTCTTGATGGTAAAACGTTTTGTTTTAAAATTTTAAGTTGTCTCAGGAAGAATAGACGTGCCCCGACAAAATGATACTGTCGAAAAATTATATCCCGAAAAAATTATATTGATCCTACACCACATTCAAATTTTGTATGTAAGCACTCGAAGCCATCCGTTTATCGTGTTGGCTAGTACGTGAAGTTCGGAAACCGATATAGTGGTTTCTGCCCCAAAAAATTTCAAACAATGGGTTGAATTTGTTTTATTTTATAATGATTAATTTTAAAAGCTTATGGGCCATTATTATATGTGTTCTTTTACTATCTGATGGATTTGAAAATGCAAAATAAACTAATTTGGAGACATTAAAAATATTATTTTTACATAGAAAGTTAAGCCCAAGAAGCTCCTCCTTGAAATACAATCATCACTTTCAACTATAAGTTAACCGGAACGCTATAAATATGTTCGGTAAATCCAAACTATAACAAAAGAAGACTTATAATAATGGGGGTATGACTTGTAATTTATTACATACATAACAACAACAACTATAAATAAACAAAGCTTGGAGTGAGTTCCGGGCGTAATTAAAAGACAATGTTATTTAATGTAGTATAGGCACTTACATAAATTCATTTCAACAAATTATTTTAACAAAGGAATCCATGAAATATAATTTATGAAGATTGAAAAAAATATAAAAAATAAATTTATTCTTTCATCAATTGTTCAGCAATAAGGTCGTATTTTATTAAAGGGATATTTTTGAAGATATCCAGCCTTACAAAAGCAGCGGTGGGATCGCAGGAATCTGAAGCTATTTTATTCAATCTTCAATGAGGAGAGGAAGAAGGATGCAGCCGACAATTCAAACCCGAGGCAGAAACCAAATAGGATCTCATGTTGCTGAAAATTCTGGTATAATTGAAGAAAATTCTGTGGGGGATACCAATGCGACAAGGCAAGAAATGGATGCAAGGATTCAAGCACTGGAAAGTTTGGTAAAATCATTAAGTGAAAGGCAACAAACTAGCAGCATAAATTCCAGCCCGCAATGTATCCCAGAATTTGAGCCAGGAATGATGAATTTGTCTGTCTCAACATGGATTCGGAAAATCGAACAAATTGGCGAACTACATGGTTGGAACAACAACTACAAAATTTACGTTATGCAAAGTCGATTAAAAGGATTAGCGAAGCATTGGTTCGAGAACTTAAATGATTACATGAAGACATGGGATGAATGGAAAGTCTTTTTGGTTCAATCATTTCCGGAACATCAGGATTTCGCAGAAATTCTTAAACGACTAGTTAACCGCAAAAAACTGCCGGATGAATCGATGGCAAGATACTATTATGATAAAAAGGTATTGATTGATGCATGCGAAATTACGGGGCGTGATGCTGTTTCTTGCATCATTGATGGACTACCGAATGGTAGCATTCAGATTGGAGCAAGAGCTGGAAATTTTCTTACATCCGAAGATCTCTTTGGTCATTATCTATCAACGTTCGCTGATGTGTGTGAACATCCAACAAAAATCAGAAAGATTGAAGGGCGCTCTATAACATTCTTTAGAGAAACAGGAAATCAAGAAAAGGATATTGCATGTTATAATTGCAAGAAGAAGGGTCATTATGCTAACCAATGCAAGGAACCAGCAAAGAGGTGTAGCAAATGTAAGCGATGGGGACATCAGGCCCATGAATGTTCAAAGGTGGCAGGTGAGTCATCTGAAATGAATAAAGTGATGAATGTCAAATCTAGCAACAATAACTCGTGCTATTTTATGAAATGTAGAGTTAGTGGTGTTATTTTTGATGCATTTATAGACACAGGAAGTTCAGTTATACTAATGAAACAGTCAAGCGCCAATAAGGTTAAAGAAAACTTTAACGCATGTTGTCTTCAGGTGAAAGGATATGGAGGGTCAGTCATATCTGTCATTCAAAAATTCTCTTCAGAATTAGAAGTAGATTTGGCTTCAGCAGTAGTTGATATTTATATTGTTCCTGATCATGTTCAGGACGTTGACATATTGATTGGCAGACCATTTATAAATCATCCGAAGATTTTGATGATTGTTACAAACAACATTATTCGAATCATGTCCAGGACACAAGATTTGTTTCCAGAATATGATTGTGATAAAAAAGAAAGAATATCTTTATTCGTAAAAGGAATGTTTACAATCCCAAAAAAATCATGCTAAGTTTATTGATGTGGAAACGGAATCCAATGAAGACGAAAGTTTCTACATTGATGATATGTATGTTAACAAACCGAATGAAGAGTATCGGGTTATGAGATGTATTTTAGGGAAGAAGGGATTTATATGTGTCAGTAATGAATCTAATAATGATATTACTTTTAAAGACGGTATGCGAATAGGTAGAGTATATCCTTGCAAACCGGAAATAACTGGTTGTTGCGAAAACATGTTAGTTGATTCACGGAAATTAGAACACTTTAGTATTTCAGACGTTATAGCTCAAACCCAGTGTTTGAATAAAGAACAAACAGATACTTTGGTAGGGCTTTTGAACAAATATAGGAGTTGTTTTGCTAATGACTTGTCCGAATTAGGGACCATAAAAGATGCGCAGATGAAAATAATATTAAAAGATGAGGTTTCAGTGTCGTATAAGCCATATCGGATGTCTTGGTCAGAGAGAGAAGTTGTTCGGAATTTGGTAGAAGAATTGATGCTGGTCTTATTCAGGACTCATCATCCTCGTACTCCAGCCCCATTCTTTTAGTTAAAAAGAAAGATGGGGGGTACAGAATGTGCATAGATTTCAGAGCTCTGAATAGGAAAACCGAGAAAGAGGTTTTTCCAATGCCGAGAATGGATGATGAAATTGATAGATTAAAAGGCAGCAAATATTTCACTAGTCTAGATTATGCAAGTGGATACTACCAAATCTCCATGGATAACGCCTCGTCTCATAAGACTGCATTTATAACACCCGATGGTCATTATGAATTTTTGAGAATGCCATTTGGTTTAGTAAATGCGCCAGCTGTATTTCAAAGATCTATAAATAAAGTTCTTGGAAATTTAAGGTTTACTATGGCAATGGTTTATATGGACGACATATTAATCCCATCTGATACTATTGAAAGTGGATTCGATAAACTTGAAACTGTGTTAAAGAGATTGACGGATAATGGAGTTACGCTTAAACTGAAAAAGTGCTTTTTCCTCCAAGATTCTATTCAATATTTAGGGTTTGAAATAAATTCGGAGGGTGTGAAACCAGGAAAGGAAAAAATAAAGGCTGTGCTAGAATTTCCCGTGCCAAAAAAATATACATGAGGTACGACAGTTCTTGGGGTTAGCAAGCTATTTTAGGAAATTTATGAATCAGTATGCTTTAATTGCAAGACCTATTCAAAATTTGTTAAAAAAGGATTCAAATTTTATATGGGGAGATGAACAACATAAAGCATTTGTAGAATTAAAAAGGCGCTTAACGGAACGTCCCGTATTAGCAATTTATGACAGAGAAGCATATACTGAATTGCACACAGATGCAAGTAAATGGGGAGTAGGTGCCATTTTACTTCAAAAGCAAGCAGATAATCTATTAAAACCCGTAGCATATTTTAGTCATTCAACATCAAAAGAGGAACAACAATACCATTCTTATGAATTGGAAACATTGGCGGTTGTTTATGCATTAAAACGCTTTAGGGTGTATTTATTAGGAATAGAATTTAAAGTTGTCACGGACTGTTCAGCTCTGAGAACAGCCTTCACCAAAAGAGATTTAATTCCAAGAATAGGAAGATGGTGGTTAACTTTACAAGAATATAATTTTGAGGTAGAATATCGCCCAGGTGTTCAAATGAATCATGTGGATGCTTTGAGTCGCAATTCAATAACAATCTGTGAAGAATCAACCGTTGAAAATTTTCGAATAGAGATTTCAGAAATGGATTGGGTGTTAGCAATGCAGCTTAGTGATGCTAGATGTGCATATTTAATTGAAGTTCTTAAAAATATCCCACAAAGTAAAGAAGAGAGGCGAATTCATGATGAATATGCTTTAAAGCAAGAACGGTTGTACAAAAGAACGGAAAAAGGATTGAAATGGGTTGTTCCAAAGACTTGCAGAAGGGAAATTTTATATAATCATCATGATAAGATAGGACACTTTTCTGTTGATAAAACTATCTCTGCTATATGTAATAAATATTGGTTTGCTAACATGAGACGTTATGTTAACCGATACATTGCATGTTGTTTGCCATGTTCTTACAACAAATTACCTTCGGGTAAGCAAGTTGGCGAGCTACATCCAATAGAAAAAGCTAAAGTTCCATTTGATGCAGTTCATATTGATCATATGGGGCCATTCACTCCAAGCAGAAGGATAAATATGTATCTTATTGTAATGGTAGATGGATTTTCAAAATATGTACAGTTAAGAGCGGTGCCGACAACTAAAGTGGAGCATGTCATAAAATTTTTAGAAGACTTTATTAAGATTTTTGGTGTACCGAGACGAATTGTTTGTGACAGAGCGAGCACTTTCACGTGTCATAAGTTTATAAACTTTGTTAATGATTGTGGAATGAAAGTTATCCATAATGCAACTGCAACGCCTCGAGCAAATGGTCAGGCAGAAAGGTATAACAGAACAATCCTATCTGCCATATGCGCATCCACCGAAGATGAAACACAATGGGACGAATGTATTAGTAATTTGCAGTGGGGAATTAATTCCACTATCAACAAATCGACTGGGAAAATTCCCAATGAACTTTTATTTGGTTTTCAACCAACAGGAAAAGATGGCGCTTACTTGAGTAATGAAGTTTCAGAAAATACCCTAACAAATGTTCTTCTTAGTCGAGATGAAGCCAAGAATTCAATAGACAAAATTCAGGAATACCAGAAACGAAGGTTTGATCAGAAGAGGAAAGAGGGTCTTACTTATAAGAAGGGTCAATTAGTACTTGTTAAAAGGTCAAGAGCAACCGAAGGAAGTCGAAAACTTCTTCCAAAATTTTGTGGACCCTTTCAGATAGTTAAATATTTGGGAAATGACAGATATGTTGTTAGAGATATGTCAGGATCTAAAAGATCTCGAAAGCCATACGAAGGTATCGTAGCGGCAGACAAAATTAAGTTATATGAATTATTTAATGCAGAAGCCGAAGATTAATATTATTTATTTAATATGAAATTCCGATAATAATAAACATTTATTTACAGATGCATCACGAGGACGTGTGCAAAGGAGCGTGGCCGAGTTATAGGCACTTACATAAATTCATTTCAACAAATTATTTTAACAAAGGAATCCATGAAATATAATTTATGAAGATTGAAAAAAATATAAAAAATAAATTTATTTTTTCATCAATTGTTCAGCAATAAGGTCGTATTTTATTAAAGGGATATTTTTGAAGATATCCAGCCTTACAGTAGTAAGGATCGGACTTTTCAGTCCATTTTCTTTTTGAATTTTTCGTATTGAAGCCATGTTCATTACCTTTCGTATGCTCATAATTTTGTAATCAATCCTTAAATTTGGAAAGGTATCAAATGAATGGTTAGGCCTTCCTCCTTTATATTAGGGGTTTTCTTCAAGGACAGAAAAGTGTCGGGCTTAATAAATGAAAACAATTTTGTATTCTTTTTTGAGACAAAGACATTTCTACCCACGTGTGATTTAGGTATTGTCATGTAAAGTAGACTCCCACAGCTTTTATTACTTACTTACTTTACTTAGCTGGTCCAATACAGAACATTTGTTCCATAAGCCGAACTAAGGGAAGATCTCCAATTCCCTCTGTAAAGTGCTTCGCTTTCTGTCATCTTTTCATCCACTTGTTTGCGCCATCTATTCTTTGGCCTGCCGATTCTGCGTGCACCGCCATGTGGCTCGAATTTATACGCCTTTTTAGCGAGTTCATCATCCCTCATTCTTATTATATGGCCTAGCCAACGCAATCGCTGCATCTCGATACGTTTAACTATATTGATGTCGTTGTATAGCAGATACAGCTCGTGGTTCATACGACGTCGATATTCACCGTCAACGCAGATTGGTCCGTAGATCTTTCGTAGAATTTTTCTCTCAAACACGCCAAGCACTGCCTTATCTGCTTACGCAAGTACCCAGGCTTCGGAACCACACATCAGCACGGTTAGTATCAGTGTTTTGTAAAGCGTTATTTTTGTTTGACGAGTTGTGGCTTTGTTTTTAAACTGCTTACTTAAACCAAAGTAGCATCTGATGGCCAATACAATTCTTCTTTTTATTTCACAACTGATGTCGTTTCTTGTGTTTACGGAGGTGTCGAGGTAGACGAAGTCTTTTACTACCTCAAAATTATAGGAACCAACTTCAACAATTGGTCCGATCTCAATGGACGCATTACGCGTCGACACCATCAACTTGGTCTTTGCGCCGTTTACCGCCAGACCCACTTTAGCAGATTCTCCTTCGACCTTCATAAAGGTATCGGTTACTTATTTTACTGATCGTCCCATGACGTCTATATCATCAGCATAAGCAAGTAACATGTGACTATTGGTGTAGATTGTGCCATTTCTTTTAACGTTTGCCTGTCGTATAAACTCTTCCAGCAGGATGTTGAAGAGATCACACGAAAGGCTGTCTCCTTGCCTGAAACCTCTTTTGGTACAAAACGGTACGGAGAGGTTCTTTCCTATTTTAACTGAAGATCTTGTGTCAGTTAGAGTCATTTTACAAAACCGAATGAGCTTTGCGGGGATACCAAATTCAGACATGGCTTGGAATACCTTTGAACGTAGCGGGCTGCTGAAGGCTGCTTTATAATCGACAAAAAGGTGGTAGGTGTCGATCTTCATATCTTGGGTCTTCTCCAGGATTTGCTGCAGGGTAAATATCTGGTCAATGATGGACTTGCCAGGTCTAAAGCCGCTTTGGTATGGTCCAATTATTTCGTTGACCATGGGCTTTAGTCTTTCGCATAATATCCCGTACACTATCTTGTAGGCGATAGGGAGGAGACTTATGCCCCTATAGTTGGATCATAAAGTCTTATATCCTCTCTTATGGACGGGACCCAGGATGGTCAGGTTCCAATCGTCGGGTACGCGTTCTTCCTGCCAGATGTAGCTAACACCTTATCAGCGTGTCTCCTCCGGTTTTAAACTGCTCGGTTGGTAGGCAATCAGCTCCCGCTGCCTTATTATTCTTCAGCCAGTTTATTGATGTCTTTATCTCATCTTGGCCACAGATCCAATCCCAGATCATGGTATTGAATGTATACCCAATACCATCATCTAGGATTGGATCTGTGGTATCTTCGTCGACTTCGCTACTATTGGATACCAACAGTTTGGAAAAATGCTCTTTCCATATCCTTAGCAAACTATCTGTATCAGTTACCAGATTACCTTGCTGTTCTCTACAGGAGGATGTGCCTGTACCAAAGCCATCAGTTTGATGCTTGACTCTTTAGTAGAATTTTCGGACTTCATTCTGGCTCCTGTACATCTCGATTTTTTCACACTCCCGCTTTTCCATCTCTCTCTTTTTCCTGCTGAAAATACGTTTCTAGTCTCTCCTTTTCTCCCTGTATCTCTCTCGTGCGCCACGCGTTTCTACGGATTGTAAAGTATATATGCCGCATTTTTCTCTTCGGTGGCAGCACGACACTCCTGACCATACCATGGATTCCTTGGTGGAGGCCTCTGGTATCCAAGTATGGATTTTGCGGCTGTTTGCATGGAGTGGGCAATGCTTTGCCATTGCGCTGACATGTTATCGGGATGAGGAGTGCTTTGATTAAGCAATTGGGCTAGTTGAGTGGAATATGCTGTGGCTATCTGTTGTGATTGCAGCTTACTGATGTCTAACTTTCGTGTTGTGTCTGTTCGTACTTTGTTTGCTACGTTTAAGCGGGTGCGTACCTTTGCTGCAACACGCTCGATGAATGTCTTCCATCTATCACAACATGGTCAATTTGATTTATTGTTTTCTGATCTGGAGATAGCCAGGTGCCCTTATGAATATCGAGATGCTTAAATCTGGTACTGCTAACTACAATGTTTCTTGCAGCTGCAAAGTCTATCAGCCTCATACCATTGTCAGATGTTTCACTGTGGACACTGAATTTATCATAGCTTATATATGCAACCAAATTCATATTAATATCATGATTCGTTACAAAGTTATAAGTATGCAGAGTTAATCAAAAGCAAATTAATTGGCCTCAAGAAAGCGTCATATATTGGCCGAATGTTTCTGTGCATTTGCTGAAGGCAAATAACTTTTTCATGATTAAATTTAAATACTTATAATTTCGAAACGTATAGAGATATTTAATTAAATAGTGTGCCATGTGAAAGGTATGGAAGTTGGCTTTCATATGAATAGCTCAAATAAAACATGGGCTGAAAAGTCCCGGTAAAATAACATGTTTTATTTAATAAGCCCAGAACTTTTCAGCCTATGACTATTTCATTTTCATTTAAAAGTAGATGTTCTCAGCTTTCACGTGCCATCTTTATTGAATCAATAGCCCAAGTAGTTACAAAACTGTAAGCAATTAAATTTAGGCATGACAAAAATATATGGCTCTATAGAAAGGCATAAACTTTCATAGGATACAATTTTTTATATATATAGCACGATTGGTTACAAATTTATATGCAATTTATTTCAATCATGAGACAAAAATTGGATCAAGAAAATACGACCGCAGAGCCACCTATGTTTCGTTGAAGGCAAATCAGTTTTTCATGATTAATTTTGAATGCTTATGATTTCGAGGTGTCATATGAACGCTATGGAATTAGTCTTTTTTATAAATAACTGAAATAGCTCATGGGCTGAATAGTTCCGGTCTTAAGAACACTGTTTCTTAAATAAGCCCGCAACTTTTCAGCCTACGGGTATATTATTAATGTTCACTTAAACTAGATCCTCTCAGCTTTCATATGCCAAATTTTCTATGTCAATATTAAAAAACATTAAAGTTAATCTTGATAAAAATATATTGCTCCACAGAAACATGTCAGCCAATAGATGGCGCTTTCTTGAAGTCAATTATTTTGCTCATGATTGACTTTGAATGCTTATAACTTTGTAACGAATTATGAAATTAATATAAATATGGTAGCATATGAAAGCTATGAGAGTGTACATTACACAAAAACACCTTAATGACACATAGGCTGAACAGTCATGATCTCTCAAAAGCAAACAAATTTATTTTCATTTATGAAATCTGGAACCTTTCATCCAACGGAGAAAACGACTAATTCATATAAAGGAGGAAGATCTCAGCTTTCATATAATACCATTTCTGTCGACGTAATATCTTTGGTTACAAACATAAAAGCATTTAAATTTAATCTTGAGAAAAAATTGGACTCAAGAAAACCCAACCGCAGCGCCCTCTATTGACGGACATTTTTCACTGATGGTAAATCAGTTTTTCATGATTAACTTTAAATAATGAACTTTTTATTTACTGTTTCAATTCTTTATTCATCCGATATTTTGATTACCATCGGTAATCACTCTTACCAAAAAGTTAATCTTTTCAGGTCAATTATCCACAACAACAATATTAACTTTAAATGTTTATATTTTCGTAACAACTATTGCTATTTAAGTACCAAAGGTGTCATGCGAAAGGTGAGGAACTTGTCTTTCGAATTACTGAAAAGTCTCGTCCTTAACAAAGTAAACGGGGTCACTATTGGAAAGTCCTGTACTTTTCAGCTAAGTCTATTTGATTTATTTTCTTTTAAAGTATATCTTCCCAGCTCTCATAATTCACCTTTTGCGTGTTAATAGCACAACTAGTTAAAAAATTGTATGTTTTTAAAGTTAAACACGAAAAATATAGTATGGCTCCATAGAAACATGTCGGTAAATTATTTTGCTCATTTTTGACTTCGAATTCTTATAACTTTACAACGAATTACGAAATTTTATGAATTTGGTGGTATATAAAAGCTAGGAGAGTGTAATTTACATTACTATACCTAAATCAGGTGAGGGCTGAAAATTTCTGGTCTCGAAAAAGCAAACAAAGTTGTTTTCTTTTAATATGCCTGTGACTTTTCAGACTAATTCGTGTAAAGGCGGAAAGGCTGGCATGTATACGATACCACTTTCGTCTACGTAGCATGTTCGGTTTTAAAATTATAAGCACTTAAATTGCATTTTGAGAAAAAAATTAACTCAAGAAAATACGGAAGCAACGCCATCTATTGGCCGACATGTTTCGGTGGAGCCATATGTTTTTATCATGCTTAACTTTAAATGCATACAGTTTTGTAACTTGTGCTATTGGTACAAAAAAGGTGGCAAGTAAAAGCTAAGAACATATACTTTAAATGGAAATGAAGCTAATACAGAAAATACTGAAAATACTGATAAGTTCCGGGCTTATTAAAGAAATCATGTCATTTGACCGGGACTTTTTAGCGCATGTTTTATTTGAGTTATTCATACTATATTCATACATACACCTTGTTTAATTAAATATCTCGAGATGTTTCGAGTTAATCGCGAAATATGCCCCTCAATAGATGAAATTGCGGTGGTATTTTCTTGAGGCCAACATTTTTGTCATGGTTGGATTTAAATACTCATAACTATGTACCCAATCGGACTTTTGAGACAAAAATGGTATCATGTGAAAGCTTAGACCTTCTTCATTAATATAAATTAGTCATTTTCTCCATGGGCTGCAAAGTTACGGGCTTAATAAATGACAACAGCTTTGTCTGCTTTGTTCAGACCCGGACTTTTCAGCCCACGTATGATTTACACTCTCATAGCTTTCATATGCCATCAAATTCGTATTATTATCATAATTAATCACAAAGTTATAAGCATTTAAAGACAATCATGAGCAAAATAATTGGTCTCAAAATAGCGCCATCTGTTGGCCGACATGTTTCTGTGAAGCCATATATTTTTATCATGCTCAACTTTAAATGCTTACAGTATAGTAACTAATTGGGCTATTGACATGGAAAATGTGGCACGTGAAAGCTGAGAAGATATACTTTAAGTGAAAATAAATAATATTCCCATAGGCTGAAAAGTTCCGGTCTTAACAACATTGTTTCTGAAATAAGCCCGCAACTTTTCAGCCTATGGGTATATTATTAATTTTGATTTAAAGTAGATCTTCTCAGCTTTCACATGCCACATTTTCCATGTCAATAGCCCAATTAGTTACTGTACTGTAAGCATTTAAAGTTGAGCATGATAAAAATATATGGCTTCACAGAAACATGTCGGCCAACAGATGGCGCTATTTTGCTCATGATTATCTTTAAATGCTTATAACTTTGTGATTAATTATGATAATAATACGAATTTGGTGGCATATGAAAGCTATGAGAGTGTACATTATACCACATTACCTAAATCATACGTGGACTGAAAAGTCCTGGTCTGATCAAAGCAGACAAAGTTGTTGTCATTTATTAAGCCCGGAACTTTTCAGCCCATGGTGAAAATGACTAATTTATATTACGGAAGAAGGTCTAGGCTTTCACATGATACCATTTTTGTCTCATAAGCACGATTGGGTACATAGTTATGAGTATTTAAATCCAACCATGACAAAAATGTTGGCCTCAAGAAAATACCATCGCAATGTCATCTATTGACGGGCATATTTCGCTGAAAGCAAATTAGTTTTTCGCGATTAACTTTAACTACTTCTAATTTCACAACGTCTCGAGATATTTAATGAAACAAGTTGTATGTCTGAATATAGTATGAATAACTTAAATAAAACATGGACTAAAAAGCCCGTTTAAGTAACATGATATCTTTAATAACCCCGGAACTTATCAGTTCAGTATTTTCTTCATTTCCATCTAAAGCAGATGTTCTCAGCTTTTACATGCCACTTTTTTTTATCAATAGCACAAGTTACAAAACTATAAGCATTTAAAGTTAAGCATGATAAAAACAAGTAAGAAAAGTCTCTAGTCGGACGGAGCCGACCATGGGATACTTCTTTCAATGGGATACTTCTTTTCAATGATTGTGAAAATTTTATTATCAAATATCAGAGATGTAATGTATAAAACTTATGACCAAAACCAAAAAGTTAGCATGACAAAGACATTTTTATAGCAGGAAAGGAAAATTTAGTTCACACAAACTAAAAGGTAATGAAACCCAATTATGTAGTACTACTACTTTCGTTGTTTAACCGCTACGTTATTGAAATTTTTACCAATTTCACACAAATGTTTCAGCCCATTTAACCCGCTTAGTATTATCTGATCTTCTCGTTGGTTTGTACGCTTCTTCTTCATCATAAACTCAAACTTTGTTTAAAATTTTGCGGGTTATTATTTTGACCTACAGAGCCGCAACAAAGTTGGTTAAAATTTTGTTTTTGGTCCATTTCATCCCCTGAACATTTCACGATCATCACCAAAAACTAATCATTTCTATTCTGGCCCGAACCTAACCTCCTTAAAAAATTCGTTACAATCGGTCCATAATTGCGGCCTTAAGCTTGTTTACAATTTTTAATGGACGGACACACATCGCTAAATCGCTTTATCTCGTCGAGATATGAATTTTGGCATACCAAATAAGGGGTCTAGGACGAATATTTCGTGGTGTTACATAACCTTTTGGAGAGACAATATGTAGCATGGGATAAAAATGTGGTTCTCTACACAAAACCATTATATATTAGGCAGTAGGCCCGTTATCTAGCAAACACTTTATTGCAATTTACATCAGAGGAGAGGTCAGTAGTTATTTTGCATATGTAGGCTACTTTGCGAAATATATATGTCCTCAAGGAATTAAAATATCGGCCAAAAATATTTTTTTTTACATTTTTCATACAAAAGTAATGGTCCATTTCACCCGCTAAAGAATATCAGATCATCATTAAAAATTGTAGGCATCTTTTTCGACCTATACACTTACCCGGGGCAAAATTTCGTGACTATTGATGTATAATGATATTACTATAAAGTGATATTACTATAAAGTCAAAACTAAGATATCTGAAAACATATGTATGGTCTGTTTTGCTATATGGAGTCGAAATGTGGACCCTGAAGGCAATTGACATGAAAAAACTTGAAGCTTTCGAGATGTGGACTTACAGGCGAATTCTCAAAATACCATGGACCAAGTTTGTAACGAACAATGAAGTACTGCGAAGAATACACCAAGAAAAAGAGCTTATACGTACAATAAAGAAACGAAAAACAGCATATCTTGGACACATCATGCGAAACAGCAAATACAAACTACTCCAAAACATCATCCGATGCAGAATAGAAGGCAGACAGTCCAGGGGAAGAAAAGAGAAGTCTTGGATTAACAATATTCAGGAATGGACCGGCATAAATGATGCCTCAACTCTACTCAGCAGGTGCAGAAATCGACAATCTTTTGCTGAAATAATAAACAACTTATAAATACATATAATCACTTAATATAATGTAATATATTTTATGTAATTGCACTGATCGCCATAAATTCGTAAAACGAATAGGCAAATAAAGAAGAAGAAGATGTATAATTGCGACTTCTAGCGAGTTTATTTTTACACTACAAACAAATAACGGAATATATTAGGCTGTAACTCTGTTATCTGATCATCCACACCAACATAATTGGCATCAATTGAAAGGTCAAGCGTTCCACTTTCAAGTATATCTCACTTGTCCGGAATGTCACTTCCAGGAATTAAGATATAAGCTGTATATTAAAAATTTTCACAATTTTCACACAAAAGTTTTGGTCCATTATATTAAATAAATATTATCCGATCGCCATCTCAAATTGCAAGCTTCTCCTTTGTGATATACTCTTACCTTATTTAAAATTACGCGTTGATCGGACTATTATTGAGACCTACAGAGCCGCTAGAAAATTGGATAAATATTATGTTTTTGGTCCATTTCACCCGCTAAATATTTCACGATCATCACCAATAAAAATAGGGATCTATTCTGATCTGAATCCGACCTCCATACAAAATTTCGTGACGATCGGTTCATAATTGCGGCCTGGAGCGTGTTTACAATTTATAATGGACAGACGGACGGACGGACACACATCTCAAAATCGCTTTATCTCGTCGAGATATGAAGATTGGTATACCACATTGGGGGTCTCCGACGAATATTTCGCGGTGTTACATGAATTTTTACAAACAAACTTATAATACCCCTTTCCACATTGTGGTGTAGGATATAATAAATGGCTCCACCGAAACATGTGGGCCAATAGATGGCGTTGCTGCCATATTTTCTTGAGGTAATTTTTTTCTCAAAATTCAATTTAAGTGCTTATAATTTTGAAACCGATCATGCTATGTAGACGAAAGTGGTATCGTATATAGGCCAGCTTTCTGCCTTTACACGAATTAGTCTGAAAAGTCCTAGGCCTAATAAATGAAAACAACTTTGTTTGCTTTTTTAAGACCAGGAATTTTCAGCCCTCACCTGATTTAGGTATAGTGATGTAAACTACACTCCCCTAGCTTTTATATACCACCAAACTCATATTAATATTGTAATTCGTTACAAAGTTATAAAAATTCGAAATCAGTAATGAACAAAATAATTTACCTCAAGACATGTTTCTCTGGAGCCATACTGCGTGTTTAACTTTAGATACATACAATTTTGTACCTAGTTGTGCTATTTACAGTGAGCGTCAAAATAAAGTTTAGACCTCTCAACTTTTTTTTGATTGCATTATTACACCGACATAGAGATGTTATACGTATAACCTATAAATGTAACTTTTTAAGCATTTAGTGGTGAATTAAAATCCAGAAAATATTAGGTCATTCCAACGTTTCATTAGGGAATAAATGAAGTTTACCAAAATAACCCAAAATTTGGCGCGTCAAAATAAAGTTTACACTTTTGCCAAATGCAAGATTTTTTTTTATTTCTTTATCAAAATGAAGGGATATGATGGCTTTTGAACTTATTTTCATAATATTGGTACCCACAAATATTAAATCATCCAGTGTTTTGGTGAAATCCGGTGATATATCCCGCATTCGGCACGAGGAACCGCTTTCGTGTAATTTTGGCATAAAATGAGCCTTTATTTAACAGCCCATGAGCTATTTCATTTATTTATATAAAAACCAAGTTCCATAACGTTTATATGAAACCTTTGTTACTCTAATAGTCCAAACAGTTTCGAAATTATAAGCATTCAAAATTAATCATGAAAAACTGATTTGCCTTCAGCGAAACATGCCTGTTAATAGATCGCATTACGGTCGTATTTTATTGCGACCAACTTTTTTGTCATGGTTGGATTTAAATACTCATAACTTTGTACCCAATCGTGCTTTTGAGACTTTTGAGAATAATATCATGTGAAAGCTTAGACCTTCATCAGTAATATAAATTAGTCAGGGTTTCAAATGCTAACGCCATATTAGCAAAAGCACAGAACATTTGCAGCTTTTTCTGCTAAAATTTCTTCGAAATATGTTTAGCAACAATGAACAACGGCAACATGTAGCAACAAATTTCACAAAAGTATTGCTAGCGATTCTGATGCTATTTGATATTGTCGCTTTAATAAAATAGCATCGGGCACGCATACTCATATTTTGCAGCACACATGATCAACACATATCAGAAAAGAGAATAAGCAACAAAGTTTCAACGGCTTAGCCACGTTTTCAGCAAACAATTGTTTTTGAGATCAGGGTTACCAGTGTAATGCATTAAAAATCACGTTATGATTAATTCCACTTTTTCGTTCAAAGGACATGTGAATTTTTGGTGAAGCCGTTCAAAATATATTTTTTTTATTTTTAAACAATAATAATTAGTATTCTTTAGGTTCTACCATATGATGGGAGCATTTTGACATTAAATGTCATCTTTTTTATTACTGCGTTGGCAACTCGAATCACAGAAAACACCCTCCGAGGCTAAATATGTAGCGTGGTTGTCAATTATGCCTAACGCAAAAAAGATTAGGCGTAAAAAACGAAATAAGCAAAAATGTACAAAAATAAATATGCGTTCGGTTGCTTATTTAGCCGTGTGTGTCAATATTGTGTAGCAGTTGAAGTGTACAGCTAATGCTAATGTTTTTAGATGCTGGCTTTTAAACCCTGAAATTAGTAATTTTCTCCGTGTGCTGAAAAGTTCCAGGCTTAATATATGACAACATCTTTGTTTGCTTTGATGAGACCAGGACTTTTCAGCCCACGTATGATTTAGATAATGTGGTATAAGTACAATCTCATAGCTTTCATATGCCACCAAATTCGTATTATTATCATAATTAATCACAAAGTTATAAGCATACAAAGGCAATCATGACAAAATAATTGGCCTCAGGATAGCGCCATCTATTGGCCGACATGTTTCTGTGAAGCCATATATTTTTATCATGCTCAACTTTAAATGCTTACAGTATAGTAACTAATTGGGATATCTACATGGAAAATGTGGCATATGAAAGCTGAGAAGATCTACTTTAAGTGAAAATTAATAATATGCCCATAGGCTGAAAAGTTCCGGTCTTAAGAACATTGTTTCTGAAATAAGCCCGGAACTTTTCAGCCTATGGGCATATTATTAATTTTCACTTAAAGTAGATCTTCTCAGCTTTCATATGCTACATTTTCCATGTCAATAGGCCAATTAATTACTATACTGTAAGCATTTAAAGTTTAGCATGATAAAAATATATGGCTTCACAGAAACATGTCGGCCAATAGATGGCGCTTTCCTGAGGCCAATTATTTTGTCATGATTGCCTTTGTATGCTTATAACTTTGTGATTAATTATGATAATAATACGAATTTGGTGGCATATGAAAGCTATGAGAGTGTACTTTATACCACATTACTTAAATCATACGTGGGCTGAAAAGTCCAGGTCTCATCAAAGCAGACAAAGCTGTTGTCATATATTAAGCCAGGAACTTTTCAGCCCGTGGAGAAAATGACTAATTTATATTACGAAAGAAGTTCTAAGCTTTCACATGATACCAGTTTTGTCCTAACAGCACGACTGGGTACATAGTTACGAGTATTTAAATCCAACTATGACAAAAATGTTGGCCTCAAGAAAATACCACCGCAATGTCATCTATTGACGGGCATATTTCGCTGAAAGCTAATTAGTTTTTCGCGATTAACTTTAACTACTTATAGTTTCGCAACGTCTCGAGATATTTAATTAAACAAGGTGTATGTATGAATATAGCATGAATAACTTAAATAAAACATGCGCTAAAAAGCCCGCTTAAATTACATGATTTCTTTAATAAGCCCGGAACTTATCAGTTCAGTATTTTCTTCATTTCCATCTAAAGTAGATGTTCTCAGCTTTTACATGCCACTTTTTTGTATCAATAGCACAAGTTACAAAACTGTAAGCATTTAAAGTTAAGCATGATAAAAATAAATGGCTCCACCGAACATGTGGGTCAATAGATGGCGTTGCTGCCATATTTTCTTGAGGTAATTTTTTTTCTCAAAATTCAATTTAAGTGCTTATAATTTTGAAACCGATCATGCTATGTAGACGAAAGTGGTATCGTATATAGGCCAGCCTTTCTGCCTTTACACGAATTAGTCTGAAAAGTCCTAGGCCTAATAAATGAAAACAAATTTGTTTGCTTTTTTAAGACCAGGAATTTTCAGCCCTCACCTGATTTAGGTATAGTGATGTAAACTACACTCCCCTAGCTTTTATATACCACCAAACTCATATTAATATTGTAATTCGTTACAAAGTTATAAAAATTCGAAATCAGTAATGAACAAAATAATTTACCTCAAGACATGTTTCTCTGGAGCCATACTGCGTGTTTAACTTTAGATACATACAATTTTGTATCTAGTTGTGCTATTTACAGTGAGCGTCAAAATAAAGTTTACACCTCTCAACATTTGTTTGATTGCATTATTACACCGACATAGAGATGTTATACGTATAACCAATAAATGTAATTTTTTAAGCACTTAGTGGTGAATTAAAATCCGGAAAATATTAGGTCATTCCAACGTTTCATTAGGGAAAAAATAAAGTTTACTAAAATAACCCAAAATTTGGCGCGTCAAAATAAAGTTTACACTTTTGCCAAATGCAAGAATTTGTTTATTTCTTTATCAAAATGAAGGATATGTTGGCTTTTGAACTTTTTTTCATAATATTGGTACCCACAAATATTAAATCATCCAGTGTTTTGGTGAAATCCGGTGATATATCCCGCATTCGGTCCGTGGAACCGCTTTCGTGTAATGTTGGCATAAAATGAGCCTCTATTTAACAGCCCATGAGCTATTTCATTTATTTATATGAAATCCAAGTTCCATAACGTTTATATGAAACCTTTGTTACTCTAATAGTCCAAACAGTTTCGAAATTATAAGCATTCAAAATTAATCATGAAAAACTGATTTGTCTTCAGCGAAACATGCCTGTTAATAGATGGCATTACGGTCGTATTTTATTGAGACCAACTTTTTTGTCATGGTTGGATTTAAATACTCATAATTTTGTACCCAATCTTGCTTTTGAGACAAAAATGGTATCAAGTGAAAGCTTAGACCTTCTTCCGCAATATAAATTAGTCGTTTTCTCCATCGACTGAAAAGTTCCTGGCTTAATAAATGACAACAACTTTGTTTGCTTTGTTGAGATCAGGACTTTTCAGCCCACATATGATTTATGTAATGTGGTATAAAGTACACTCTCATAGCTTTCATATGCAACCAAATTCGCATTGATATCTTAATTAATTACAAAGTTATAAGCATTCAAAGGCAATCATGAGCAAAATAATTGGCCTCAATATAGTGCCATCTATTGGCCGACATGTTTCAGTGAAGCCATATATTTTTATCATGCTTAACTTTAAATGCTTACAGTATAGTAATTAATTGGGCTATAGAGATGGAAAATGTGGCATATGAAAGCTGAGAAAGTGAAAATTTATAATATGCCCATAGGCTGAAAAGTTCCGAGCTTATTTCAGAAACAATGTTGTTAAGACCGGAACTTTTCAGCCCATGAGCTATTTCAGTTATTTATGTGAAAGCCAAGTTCCATAGCGTTCATATGACATCTTTGTTATTTAAATAGCCCGAGTAGTTTCGAAATTATAAGCATTTAATGTTAATCATGAAATACTGATTTGCCTTCAGCGAAACATGCCTGTCAATAGATGGCATTGCGGTTGTATGTTCTTGAGATCAACTTTTTTGTCATGGTTGGATTTAAATGCTCATAACTTTGTACCCAATCGAGCTTTTGAGACAAAATTGGTATCATGTGAAAGCTTAGACCTTCTTCCATAATATAAATTAGTGGTTTTCTCCATGGCCTCAAAAATTGCGGGCTAAATAAATGACAACAACTTTGTTTGCTTTGATGAGACCAGGACTTTTCAGCCCACGTATGATTTAGGTAATGTGGTATAAAGTACACTCTCATAGCTTTCATATGCCACCAAATTCGTATTATTATCGTAATTAATCACAGAGTTATAAGCATTCAAAGCAATCATGAGCAAAATAATTGGCCTCAAAATAGCGCCATCTATTGACCGACATGTTTCTGTGAAGCCATATATTTTTATCATGCTAAACTTTAAATGCTTACAATATAGTAACTAATTGGGCTATCGACATGGAAAATGTGGCATATGAAAGCTGAAAAGATCTACTTTAAGTGAAAATTAATAATATGCCCATAGGCTGAAAAGTTCCGGGCGTATTTCAGAAACAATGTTGTTAAGGCCGGAACTATTCAGCCCATGAGCTATTTCAGTTATTTGTATGAAAGCCAAGTTCCATAGCGTTCATATGACACCCTTGTTTTTCAAATAGCACGAGTAGTTTCGAAATTCTAAGCATTCAAAATTAATCATGAAAAACTGATTTACCTCCAGAGATACATGTCTGTCAATAAAAACCGCTGCGGTTAAATTTTCTTGAGGCCAATTTTTTCTCAGGATTGAATTAAAATGTTTATAAGTTTGTAACCAATAATGCTAGGTCGGTATAATGGTATCATATGAAAGCTTAGATCTTCTTCCTTAATACAAATTAGTCGTTTTCCCCATAGGCTGAAAAGTTCCAGACTTCTTAAATGAAACAACTTTGTTTGTTTTTTAGAGATCATGACTTTTCAGCCTATCTGCCATTAAAGTATTTTTAGTAACGTACACTCTCATAGCTTTCATATGCTACAAAATTCATATTAATTTCATGATTCGTTACAAAGTTATAAGCATTAAAATCAATCATGAGCAAAATATTTGTCATCAAGAAAGCGCCATCTATTGGCCGAATCGTTTTTGTGGAGCCATACATTTTTCTCTTGAGTAACTTCAAATGCTTACAATTTTCTAACTAATTGTGCTATTTACACGAAAAAGGTGTCATATGAAAGCTTAAAACATCTATTTTAAATGAAAATTAATACCCATAGGCTGAATATTTCCAGGCTTATTAAATAAATGACATTATTTAACTTTGCTGGACTAGGATGCAGGTTTACTTAAACTTTCCTAAGCATTGTTCTTCCAGTGGTTTCGTCAATAAATATACATATAATATTTCGGTATTATTAATTATTATTTTATTATTATTTTTTATTACATAAAAACAATAACTGAATAAATCAATTTCTTTACTAATAAATAACTAATATTTTTTAGATAAACTGCACACCGTGAAGCCTTTAACATCAACCATACAGCAATATTTCCATTAAACTGTAGAATTTGGAATCATATGGGAAGATGTAACATACATAAGTTATTTATTACATGGATTTGGTCCCAATCTGTGCACCATTACATTATCTGCAAAGAAGGGAATAAGAATAAAAATTTAACAAAATCATATATCATTTATTTTTCATATAAAGATCACTGTAACCATTTAAACTTAGGTATTCTAATAATACAATACATAAAATACATAATTATGTTTTAATTTATACTTTTAAATTAGTTCATCCTTTATAACAAAGCCCATAAAAACAAAAAAAAATACTTTTATTTTCTGTCAGTTATCTAGTTATTTTTTAAAAAGGTAAGTAATTGCTATACCATGTCAAATTACAGCTAATTTGGTTAAAAATTTTAGCTAAAACGCTAAAAATACCGAAAATCGGGAGTTACCGTTATTTGGGAGCTATACCAAGACTGGGCCTATGTTGACGATTTTTAGTGAAGAAATTTCGCGACCACTGTGAACCTCAAATGTCAAATTACAGCTAGTTTGGTTAAAAATCTTTATAACTAAACATCAAATGTCGTTCGTTGGTAATTGCATCAGTTGAGAAAGGCTGGACCAATTTGGATAATTCTCTTTTTGAAATATTCCTCATAACCCAACTGTGCTTTTTATGCATAGAAAGATGTCCACGCCCGCCGTATAATTAAAATAAATTTGTAAAATTACATTTGTCGTTCCGTTTGCAACACATCGAAATATTCATCGGAGGCCCCATAAAGTATATTTATTCTTGATCAGAGTAAAGTTCTAAGTCGATATAACCATGTCCGTCTGTCTGTCAGTCCGTCTGTTGAAATCAAGATTCGGCTCGAAATTTTTAAGATAGATCTTTGTAATTTTGTATAGAAGTTTCTATTACTCCTAGGACGTTTTGTATTGCAAATGAGCTATATCGGTCCACGTTTTGATATAGCCCCCATAGAACGGTACCACCGATTTTCGGTATTTTAAAGGTTTAAGCCTCATGATCACACCGAAATAGCTGAAATTTGGTACTTAGTCTTCGTTGGTGGTATAAAATTTTACCCCAGCATTTTGCCGGTATAGGTCCACGCATTCATATAGCCCCCATAGAACGGTGCCTCCCGATTTTCGGTATTTTGAAGGTTGTGGCCTCAATATTACTCCGAAATGGCTGAAATTTGGTTTTATGTCTTCGTTGGGGGTGCAAAACTTTCCACCTGAAATTTGTAGGTATAGGTATACATACGCCTTCATATTGCCCTCATAGAACTGTACCTCCCGATTTTCGGTATTTAAAAGGTTATGGCCACAATAATCCATCGAAATGGCTGAAATTTCGTTCTAGTCTTCGTTTGTGGTATAAAACTTCCCCCCGAAATTTGTGCGTACAGGTCCACGCTTCATATAGCGCCCATAGAAAGGTACCACCCGAACTTCGGTATTTATACCCTACACCACTATGTGGTAAGGGGTATTATGTGTTAGTGCAATTGTATGTGACATACAAAAGGAAGCGAGATAGACCCATAGTTCCTTCTAGGGGTATACATAGAATCACTTTCTGAGTCGATTTATGCATGTCCGTCCGTCCGTCCGTCCGTTCGCAACATACAGGTTGCATTTGTTGACCGATTTCGCTGAAAATTGGGGAATACCATTTTTTTAGCCGTCGGAAGATCAAGTTCGAAGATGGGTTATATCGGTGCACGTTTTGGTATAGCCCCCATATAACGGTACCCCCCGATTGACGGTATTTTGACGTTTTTAACTACATTTTAAGACCGATGTAGCTATAATTTGACATTTAGGGTTCTTATGTGTCAATAAACTTATATAACAAAAGTTGTGGACATAGGTCCACGTTTTGGTATAGCCCCCATGTAACGGTACCCCCCGATTTACGGTATTTTGACGCTTTTAGCTACATTTTCAGACCGATGTAGCTATAATTTGACATTTAGGGTTCTTATGTGTCAATAAACTTATATAACAAAAGTTGTGGACATAGGTCCACGTTTTGGTATAGCCCCCATGTAACGGTACCCCCCGATTTACGGTATTTTGCCGTTTTTAGCTACATTTTCAGACCGATTTAGCTATAATTTGACATTTAGGGTTCTTAAGTGTCAATTAACTTATATTACAATAGTAGTGGACATAGGTCCACGTTTTGGTATAGCCCCCATATAACGGTACCCCCCGATTTACGGTATTTTGACGTATTTAGCTACATTTTCTGACCGATTTAGCTCTAATTTGACACTTAGGGCTCTCAAGCGTCACTAAACTTATATAACAAAACTTGTGGACATAGGTCCACGTTTTGGTACAGCCCCCATATAACTGTACCCCCTGATTTACGGTATTTTGACGTTTTTAGCAACATTTTCAGACCGATTTATCTATAATGTGACATTTAGGGTTATTAAGTGTCAGTAAACTTATATAACAAAAGTTGTGGACATAGGTCCACGTTTTGGTATAGCCCCCATATAACAGTACCCCCGATTGACGGTATTTTGACGGTTTTAGCTACATTTTCAGACCGATGTAGCTATAATTTGACATTTAGGGTTCCTAAGTGTCAGTAAACTTATATAACAAAAGTTGTGGACATAGGTCCACATTTTGGTATAGCCCCCATATAACGGTACCCCCGATTTACGGTATTTTGACGTTTTTAGCTACATTTTCAGATAGTTAGATATAGGCACCATAAAACAGGGCCTACTGAATGAAACATTTCATGTACATTATCTAACATTTTAACGTACCCACTTTAAGTTGGGGACAGCAATGAAAACTAATTATTCCATTTTAGTTCAGAATATTTTATGGTGGAGGGTATGAAAAGTTCGGCCCGGCCGAACTTAATGTTTTTTTACTTGTTTTAATGATAGCCACATTGTTTTACATAAATTGCTATTTGGTATTTATTCTTCTTCATAAACGAAAGGAAACTAATTGTTCAGTTTTACTTCAATATAACTCGTGGTGGAGGTTATAAAATGTTCGGCCGGGCCGTTCTTACTTGTTTAAACATGCTATATTTATAAGCATTACGAATGTGCCGATTTGGAAATTAATTCGCGAGGCAATTGTGATTGTATCATCCGCCATACGTACTTATTTGGGACCCAAAGTCTTGACAAGGCCCACATTTTAACTACTGCACTGATTTTTCTGATATTTTCAGGGAATGCTCAGGGATGGCCCGCGGTAAAAATAGGCTGCATTTTTTGTTTGTTATTTAAAAACTCTACATGTGTAGTAATAACGAATGTATGAGTTTCACGAATTAATCTAGAATCTAGTTACATCTTTGGGGCCCAAAGAACCGACCACGCCTACTTTTTTAAATATGTTACATCTCCAAAACTAATTAACCCATTTCCATGAAATTTGCAGCAATTTCTCAAAGTAATGTAAACTTTATGAATTTCAGAGGAGGTTGGGCACCTTCCCACGCCTTTCTTTTAAAACGCTATATACAGTATATGCCAAACTTATGATTACATCGGTTTCAGCATTAATTTTGGGAGGCAATGGGATTGTGTCTCCGACATATTTGGTACATACATGGAACCAAAATACCGGACAAAATATGTTATATGTATCTAAAATACTGATGAGACCGCCCACTATTTTCAATACATTATTTTTTCAAAACTACTAAAACTAGTTTCATTAAATTTTCAGAAAATGCTCAAGAATGTCCTGTGGTCCAAAATAAATATATATATATATATATATATATATATATATATATTTGCTGATGAATTTATCTCGAAACCTTGCGAACCGATTTTCATAAAATGTTGTGGAATGTATCGTGGTACATGTTGGCATGAATTTCGAAGGTGGCAGTGTGCCTCCCCTATTAAGAAAAACGATATAATTACAAATTTCCCTAAATGGTGAAGCTCAACGGTTTATCAGCCATGAAAAACTAAAACATATAAGTCTGAGTTGGCGGGAGAATTGCACTTAATCATTTTTTAACTTGTATTATTATATGGTTTTAGGATAAAGACAGGTGGCATGGACGCTAATAAATCCAACATGGGCGAAAAATCAGGCAACTTCCGTAGGAGAACAGAAAGGTTACAGACAAAATCTGTTGATAATTTTTTTTTCAGTGAATAATACTATTTTTGAATTGTAAAGCATAAAGTCCATTAAAATTTGTCCTGTCTCCATTTTTGTGGATGCTAGAGTGATTATCAAGAATATATGGGGGTGTCTGCGTGAAATCGTACATTTTTTAAAATGAGGTTTTTGATTTCCTTTATTTTTTGCTGTGGTGATGTTGCTCATCAGGAAAACATTTTAGTATATTTTTGACTAAAGGTTCCAGAGATATCGCGCCTTGAAAAAGTCGAATTCTGTAAAAACTATATGCATAGAAATACTCATAATTTCTTTAATATCGGTCCAAATAGATACATATTTTTTGTATTTTTTATCAGCTATTGAATAAAAAACATGAAAAATTCAGTGGACTTGTTACAATTTTCGCTATTTAATGGTTATAATCAATTTTTATCAATGATTGTACTCTTCGATTTTCTTTAATTTTTTTGTATTAATCTACGATTAATTGCAAAAATTATAAGTCCTATTTGGTAGTGGGATTCGAATAACTACTATTTCTTCTTAATTTTTTAAAATTTGCCAATAAAGTTTTTCCTATATACCACTGTGCAAAATATGTTACTTTACCAAAAACAACAATACGTTGCATTTGTTAACATTTGTTTTGTTGTTTTTGTTTGGATTTTTCGATTTTGAAAATGGTTTAGCAATTATTGCATCAGCCTTAGTGGATATTACTTCGTGACGTTTTTTTTTTTGTGCCCGTGATGGGTTTAGCCCCTAGCATATTTCAAATTCAAATACTCTTTCGTATTTAAATAATCATCTTCTAAAGAAAATATCACTGGAAGATTATTCAGCTCGGATGCCCAGTCATATAATTTTGTTCATTTAGTTAGTTTGCTGTCCGGCTGGTACGATAATTGCTAATCCATTTTCATACTCGAAAATATGAAGCAGTTTTTAAGATGCTTAAGATAAATCTATATAAATAACAGGTAAGAAAAGACTATAGTCGGACGGAGCCGACCATGGGATACCCTATACCACTATACCTGGACAATCGCTCTCCACGGAACTTCTTTTCAATGATTGTAAAAATTTAATTATCAAATATCAGAGATGTAATGTATAATACTTATGACAAAAACCAAAAAGTTATCTAGCATGACAAAGACATTCTTGTAGCATGAAAGGAAAATTTAGTTCACACAAACTAAAATGGAATGAAACCCACTTATGTAGTACTACTACTTCCGTTTTAACCGCTACGTTATTGAAATTTTTACCAATTTCATACAAAAGTTTCAGTCCATTTAACCCGCTAAGTATTATCTGATCTTCACGTTGGTTTGTACGCTTCTTCTTCATCATAAACTAAAATTTTCTTTAAAATTTTGCTGGTTATTATTTTGACCTACAAAGCCGCTACAAAATTGGTCCATTTCATCCCCTGAACATTTCACGATCATCACCAAAAACTAATCATTTCTATTCTGGCCCGAACCCAACCTCCTTAAAAAATTCGTTACAATCGGTCCATAATTGCGGCCTTAAGCTTATTCACAATTTTTAATGGACGGACACACATCGCTAAATCGCTTTATCTCGTCGGGATATGAATTTTGGCATACCAAATAAGGGGTCTAGGATGAATATTTCGTGGTGTTACATAAACTTTTGGAGAGACAATATATAGCATGGGATAAAAATGTGGTTCTCTACAAAGAACCCATTATATATTAGGCAGTAGGCCCGTTATCTAGCAAACACTTTATTGCAATTTACATCAGAGGATAGGTCAGTAGTTTTTTTTCCATATGTAGGCTACTTTGCGAAATATATATGTCCTCAAGGAATTAAAATATCGACCAAAAAAAAAATTTTTTATATTTTCATACAAAAGTAATGGTCCATTTCACCCACTAAAGAATATCAGACCATCATTCAAAATTGTAGGCATCTTTTTCGACCTATACTCTTACCCGGTGCACAATTTCGTGAGTATTGATGTATACTTGCGACTTCTAGCGAGTTTATTATTACACTACAAACAAATAACGTAATATATTAGGCTGTAACTCTGTTATCTGATCATGCACACCAACATAATTGGCATCAATTGAAAGGTCAAGCGTTCCACCTTCAAGTATATCTCACTTGTCCGGAATGTCACTTCCAGGAATTAAGATATAAGGTGTATATTAAAAATTTTCACAATTTTCACACAAAAGTTTTGGTCCATTTAACCCTCTAAATATTATCTGATCGCTATCTCAAATTGCAAGCTTCTCCTTTGTGATATACTCTTACCTTATTTAAAATTACGCGTTGATCGGACTATTATTGAGACCTACAGAGCCGCTAGAAAATTGGATAAATATTATGTTTTTGGTCCATTTCACCCGCTAAATATTTCACGATCATCACCAATAAGAATAGGGATCTATTCCGATCTGAACCCGACCTCCATACAAAATTTCGTGACGATTGGTCCACAATTGCGGCCTGGAGCGTGTTTACAATTTATAATGGACAGACGGACGGACGGACTGACGGACGGACACACATCTCAAAATCGCTTTATCTCGCCGAGATATGAAGATTGGTATACCACATTGGGGGTCTCCGACGAATATTTCGCGGTGTTACATGAATTTTTACCAAAACAAACTTATAATACCCTTTTCCACATTGTGGTATAGGGTATAAAAATCAACTGTTGTTCGTTGGTAATAGCATCAATTGAAAACGGCTGGACCGATTTGCATAATTCTATTTTAGAAATGTTTGTCATTACCCAACATGTAACACCGCGAAATATTCGTCGGAGACCCCCAATGTGGTATACCAATCTTCATATCTCGACGAGATAAAGCGATTTTGAGATGTGTGTCCGTCCGTCCTTCCGTCCGTCCGTCCGTCCGTCCGTCTGTCCATTATAAATTGTAAACACGCTCCAGGCCGCAATTATGGACCGATCGTCACGAAATTTTGTATGGAGGTCGGGTTCAGATCAGAATAGATCCCTATTCTTATTGGTGATGATCGTGAAATATTTAGCGGGTGAAATGGACCAAAAACATAATATTTATCCAATTTTCTAGCGGCTCTGTAGGTCTCAATAATAGTCCGATCAACGCGTAATTTTAAATTAGGTAAGAGTATATCACAAAGGAGAAGCTTGCAATTTGAGATGGCGATCAGATAATATTTAGAGGGTTAAATGGACCAAAACTTTTGTGTGAAAATTGTGAAAATTTTTAATATACAGCTTATATCTTAATTCCTGGAAGTGACATTCCGGACAAGTGAGATATACTTGAAAGTGGAACGCTTGACCTTTCAATTGATGCCAATTATGTTGGTGTGCATGATCAGATAACAGAGTTACAGCCTAATATATTCCGTTATTTGTTTGTAGTGTAATAATAAACTCGCTAGAAGTCGCAATTATACATCAATAATCACGAAATTTTGCACCGGCTAAGTGTATAGTTCGAAAAAGATGCCTACAATTTTGAATGATGATCTGATATTCTTTAGCGGGTGAAATGGACCATTACTTTTGTATGAAAAATATAAAAATTTTATTTTTGGTCGATATTTTAATTCCTTGAAGACATATATATTTCGCAAAGTAGCCTACATATGGAAAAAAACTACTGACCTTTCCTCTGATGTAAATTGCAATAAAGTGTTTGCTAGATAACGGGCCTACTGCCTAATACATAATGGGTTCTGTGTAGAGAACAACATTTTTATCCCATGCTACATATTGTCTCTCCAAAAGTTTATGTAACACCACGAAATATTCGCCCTAGACCCCTTATTTGGTATGCCAAAATTCATATCTCGACGAGTTAAAGCGATTTAGCGATGTGTGTTCGTCCATTAAAAATTGTAAATAAGCTTAAGGCCGCAATTATGGACCGATTGTAATGAATTTTTTAAGGAGGTTGGGTTCGGGCCAGAATAGAAATGATTAGTTTTTGGTGATGATCGTGAAATGTTCAAATGGACCAAAAACAAAATTTTAACCAATTTTGTAAAATAATAACCCGCAAAATGTTAAACAAAGTTTGAGTTAATGATGAAGAAGAAGCGTACAAACCAACGTGAAGATCAGATAATACTTAGCGGGTTAAAGTACTACATAAGTGGATTTCACTACATTTTAGTTTGTGTGAACTAAATTTTCCTTTCGTGCTACAAAAATGTCTTTGACATGCTAGATAACTGTTTGGTTTTGGTCATAAGTATTATACATTACATCTCTGATATTTGATAATTAAATTTCCACAATCATTGAAAAGAAGTTCCGTGGAGAGCGATTGTCCAGGGATAGTGGTATAGGGTATCCCATGGTCGGCTCCGTCCGACTATAGACTTTTCTTACTTGTTTTATTATAAAGTATTTTTATTTTTATTATAAAGTAACAACACATACATATGTATGTAAACAAACATATAATTTAAGTTTGCAAAAAGTAATGACCTTGAAAATATTATTTTTTTTTCAATAAACCTATTTTGAGCAGAGGGATCCGATCGTTATCAAGTAACCACCTTCGTCCACCATTTCTTTCTAACTTATATGTTTGAAGTGATCTCCCGAATTCTACTTGCTTTGCAAGTTCGGAATTAGGTGCCATGGCTCTGGTAACACGGACGACTGCGGTAATTGTATTTTCACTGAGACTGCACAATCCAGTACTTGGTACATTACTCCTTGTTCGCAGAGCTATTCTATCAGTTGTCGTTCTTTGTGTGTTTCGGATGCTTGAAATCTGGTCACACTAACACGTTACAGTTCTCATGCGATTACTTGCCCACACTGTATTTAATTACTAGTTCATGTTACATTACGGGTTTTGTGCCAAAGATGAACATT